>NW_024064781.1:391280-449313 GCF_009727055.1 Benincasa hispida | reverse complement strand
CGTAGATTTCCCCAAGCATTCCAGGTAAATGTTCAATATGTTTATTTGATTGTTAAATGTACACTAACCGTCTTACTGGGTTCCTTAATGCAGACAAAAGTCAAAGAGGATATTGTCATATCCGATGCTGAAAAGGAGTTTCGGGACACCCCAATTGATAGACGGGCCGTAAGACAAGCACACTCCAACACTGAGAGTTCAGGAAACTCTAGTAATTCAAAGAGTGGCAGTAGTTTAGAGAATAGTTCAGAAGGTGGGAAAGGTGAATAGCAGGGTAATTCAGAAGGTGGAGTGAGAGACGATGAATTTGATGGGGATCAAAACATCCACCAGCCTACTTACACCCCTAGCGAGGATATGTTTCATAATGTGTTGGTGGGTAACGTACGTCCTGAGCCTGAGGAGGAATGTTCTGTCCCAGAGGAGGCTCGTTCCGAGCCTGAGGTTTCCGACCACAGGGAGAGAGGCAATGTCGATCCTGATGTATATTCGTACCTGCGGAGCATTGGCAGCTTAATATCGAGCTTGGATGCCCGTGTATCGAACCTGGAGACAGACACGAGAGACATCAAAGCACAATTGTCAACAATGTTGATCCTGATTTATATTCGTATCTGCAGAGCATTGACAGCTCAATATCGAGCTTGGATGCCCGTGTATCGAACCTGGAGACAGACACGAGAGACATCAAAGCACAATTGTCAACTATTTTGTCTCTATTACAATCTATGAACGGTTCCACGATGTTTGAGGCGACGAGGTCCCCTCACTCCATAGACAGGCCACGATGTCACCATGTCCCCCATCTCAGCTCTATCTCGGTCACCCACCCAACTTGTACATAGGTCACCTACCCCACCTCCATCTATGTCACCTAACCCACTTCTACCTTTCAATTCATCTCTACAGCTTGATATCACGACCTCCTCTAACACCCTACATCTCGATTCACAGGTATGATCAGTATGTGATTAAAATTTTTCTTTCTTCATATTTGTTATTCGACATGTTCACCATTTTGTTATATTTCTGTAGGTTATGGTCGAGAGTAGAAAAACAACACGTAAGAGAAAGGCCGTTGATAAATACACACCTCCCGTCGAACCAAAAAAGAAAATAACAAAAGAGAAGAAAATTAAGATTCAACTTCCTTTGGATCGTCCAAATATTAAATACCCTCTCCCTAAGGTACCTACGATATAGATTAAAGCGACGATCCAATACTCCTTGGAGCATGAAGTTCCAGCTGCTATATTCAAGGAAATGGTGAACTGGATTGCCGATAAGAATACGGACAACAAGGTTCGAGAAAATGCAGTTCGGTCATCATCCAAATCCTTTTTTTAGGAGTTGACCGAACCAAGTTCATGGGTTGAGTGTGGCATAAGTTTACGATCCTTGTCCTTTTTACCAAGTACATATAGTTTACTCCCCTCTCCTAATGTCTATCTTGTTCTGGATGCAAACTCTAAATATCCTATTTCAGTTCATAAAAGATAAATTCTATAGGCGACCAGACATATGTATGGCCAGCTTCACCATCCTGCCAATTGAAATAACGATAACCATTTACTGCACTTCTGAATAGGAATTTGACTATTATGTGTTTTTAATGTCCTTTTCCTCGTGTAGAGTCACCTAAATTCGCGATATTGGGTCTACAAACATATTAAGAACAAGTCGAATTTGCATGCTACCGTAGCGTGAGGGGAAGAGACATTTTCAGATTATGTCATGGATAAATTCGATGTCAAATGGTCAGATGTGGACTTCGTGTATACAACAACAAACATCGATCAACATTGGATGTTGATTGCATTCGATCTAAATAAAAGTCGGTTGTTCGTATTTGATTCACTACCGTCTATGACATCAAAGAAGAAGCTAGAGTCTTCCTTGAACTGTAAACTTACACCCTACCATCGCTTCTTCACTATTGTGACTTGAAACGTTGGAAGCCGAATATAGAAACGTCTTGTTGGAAGATATCCCGACCTACCTCTACGAATACACAACACAGGTCATTAGATTGTGGAATATTTGTTGTAAAATTCTTAGAACATTTAGTGACTGGTAGTGCCCCATCTGTAATCACTCAGGAGAAGATGAGTGACTATAGGATGCAATTGGCATGTCAATTGTGGACGAACACTCCATATTATTGACATACATGTATATTATATATATTATTGATGTAATTTTACTAACATGTTATTTAAATTGTTAGTGTAGAACTAACATGAATAGACAAGCATTTGAGTAACACAAATAGACAAACTTGCGGAAAAGTTGTGTAAGCGAGAGCGAGATCCAGAGAGAGCGAGGCATTTCCAGGAAGATTCATTCATGGATAGCCAACAAATTAATTAAACTTATAAAAGCGAGAGTGAGATAAGCGAGACATTTGAAGAGATTCATGAATAAACAAACTTTAGTAATTAAACTTGTAAGCGAGACATTTTAAAAGGGATTACAAGTGATAGCGAGATTAACGAGAGTGAGACGTTTCTAGAATGATTCATGAATAGACAACCACTTAATTAAACTTATAAAAGGGAGAGCGAGATAAGCGATACTTTGAAGAGATTCATGAATAGACAAGTGGCACATAGAAAATTACAGTTTTGAGGATTAATGTGACACATAGAAAGTTATAGTTTTGAGGATTACAAGTGGCACATAGATAATTACAATTGACCGACATTTGAATCGTTTGGATCAGAATCAGTAGGTCGCCTGGACGTGAGCGGTTCACTACAGTTTTGTCGATGATGCCCGTAGTTCCCACACCTACCACATTTTATTTATCTACGTTGTTCTCCTCTTGATGATATTCTTTGTACTCTTTGTCACCCGACCTGTACCACTCTTCTAGGAGGTGCAATATGCTTTTCCACATAACCCGAAGGTCTCTTCCTTTCAGATATGTGACCGAGTGGTTTTACGGGCTCTGTATAAGCAGCCATGAGGGAGTTAATGCTATAGAATAGACTGCACAAACCATGGATGGGGATGTTCGTTCTCGCGCAGTCACAATTGCATGCGAACATGGGATACTGAGTGAGTCGAATTCCTTGCATATGCATTCCTTCATATGGAGGTTTACAATACCGTCTAATCGATTGTCCCACACATGGATCCTATAACAATCAATCGGTTCAACTCGATATCATTTGCCCTTGTCACACTCAGTTGCTAATCGATTTTCACAGTAGACCAAGTGTGACATCGTTCGAGATGCCCAATAATTTCTCCATTCATAAAACAATGACTGTGTGAGGCCTCGAATATGTTCCAATAAGCACATTATGTGCAGCTGTCGATATTCTTTGGTCAATGAATTGAAACATTCTACACTATTAGACGTCAAGTTATCGTATCTTCGTTCTGTTTGGTAAACGCGTGCCCACCTTTCAAGACCAATATCCCCCAAATATTTCGATACTGCACCATTTCGAAAAGTACGTAGTTGGTCCCAGTGTGCTTGGAACTGACATGCGAAATGCCATGGCTACATCCTTGAACATCCCAACAATCGTATTGTCCTTAAAGTTGTAAAGAATATTATTTTCTAGGTGGTATGTGCACAATCCATGAAATGTCGTGGAAAAAACTGCATGAATGACATTACCAATAGATACCGCTCGATCGGACACGAACACCAAGTTAGGGGGTTCTCCAATGGCACACTTCAAGTTCGACCTAAACCATTTCCAAGCTCGATCAGTTTCATTGTCCACTATGGCATATGCTAGTGAGTAAACTTGGTTGTTGCCATCCATGGAAACGCCGACCAACATGGCCCATTTGTATTTTCCTACAGATGCGATCCATCAACAATTATCACAGGTTGACAACTTGAAAAATCTCTAATACAAGGTCTTAATGCCATAAACATGTACTTGAAATGGACATCATTTTCAAGTTCGATTTCAAACCTTGTACCTAGATTCTCCATTTTTAACACTTCACCATATACATGTAAAACAACGTACGACTCTTCTGGAGTACCCTTAGCGAGAGCATAAGTGGTTTCCCTTGCACACCACGCCTTATTATAACTTATGTTTACTTCGTACTCTTTCCTCATATCCTCAACGATGTGACGAGGTTTATAAACACGTCCTATACCTGTAAACTTGTCTTTGGTCAGTTCACCAACTACCGCAGCCGTTGTTTGTCTATGGTCATGATTTAAAATCCCAATAGAACATGTGTGTGACCGCATATACTTCGTGATCTTAAATATGTCACACCCTGGAATTTTCACTACACGAATGCTCCACTTACAATTATCCTCTATACATTTGATAGTAAACAAAGACCTAGTTGACTTCCTTACCTTATATTCAAAATTATTGTTTATGGACAGAATAGACAATCTCATTTTTAAATCACTCTTACTCAAAAAAATTTGACCAACTTCAACATCTGTCTCAGATGAAGAGGTACCAGGCATAATCAATTTCCCTCAACGACATGAAGACATGGAATTCAATCATGTTGATCTCTCAGTAACAGCCACTGAAGGTCTATGCACCTCTGAAGGACCACAGTCCATAGAATTCAATCATACTGATCTTTCATTATCAACCACGAAAGGATCACGCTCTTCTGAAGAATCACAATCCATAAAATTCAAGTATGCTGTCATTGTCTATTGATAATGATGATGGTTGAGTATTTATAGACAATGAAATATCACCATCTTCTCGATTAAGCTCATATGATACCTCGTATTGTCTGTCTACACCTGTACCATCATGACTCATATTCACATTTTCGTCGTTGTATGATTTTAACGTTACATATAGTTGAACTTTAGAAAGATCGTCCCAAAAAAGAAGGAAGCGAACATCACCGTCATTCTGTATGTACTGTGGAGGGACTTCAAAGTCAAGCTTATATTTAACTCCCATAACAACATCAAACTCTAAACGACTTACATTTGCAACCCTGTAAATGTGAGCTTTAAATTCTTCATTCTTCAAGGTAATAGGCACAATGATTCATGTTAGCTTGTCACAAATATAAAAATTATGGTTCTCATCCCAATGACCTTCGTATCAAATTAGTACACACCTTTCTGTCATCCTACAAAACAAGAGAATATTTTTTATTAAGCAGATGGTAATACACATGGATCCCTCTCGCTGTCGCTCCCAATTATTCTCGCTCTCATTGTATCTCGCTCTCTCGCTGTCGCTCAATCTCGCTCTCGCCACCTTTCTCGCTGTCTTCCTCTCTATCCACCTTTCTCGTTGTCGCTCTTTCTCACAGCCCTTTCGTTATACTATTTACATTGTCTATTTACATACCTTTTTTAAGACCACGTTTCTACAAACACCAATGAAACCAAGTTCAAGAAAAATCTGTTCCATTCTGAAAAACCCATTCTGAAAACTCTGTTTGGTTCCAAAAAAACTCCGTTCTGAAAAACCTCGTTCAATAAATCTCCGTTCAACAAAATGACACTTCAAATGAAGTTTAGATTTAAAGAATTCACCATTACATATTTGCTGTGTGTTAACGATTTTAAGTTGTAGACAGATTTCGTAAAAATTGTCAAATCAATCGTACAGTGACAAATCACATCACGATGGAAGATAGACAGACAGCGAGAGCGAGATCCAAGTAGCAAGAACGAGACAGTTATCAGGGACAATTCTTGTAATCTCATACTGTGATAACGTCAACAGAAGATCAATTGACAATTTTTTTAAAAAAGGGGTCATTTGACATTATAGATCTAGATATTAAATCATTGGCCCAATTTTCCTAAATATATCCTAAGAAAAGCTATTTTTAGTCCTAATTTTTTATTTCAAAAAAAAAAAGAAAAAAAAAGTTGTCACCATGTCAATATCTCAATATATTCATATTCGTGCGTTCTTTTAATGAAAAAGGTCTTATTTTAAAAGGATTCATTGGACATAAATAATGGAGTATCAAATATTAAAAGTCAATAGACAGAAAAAAGCCTATAGAGTTGGGATAAGAATCATATTCATAATCCTTTTTTTTAAAAAAAAAAAAAAAAAGGAAAAATGCTGGCAACAATTTGTTGTCCAAGAGTGGACTGAATGAACTCCCAAAAGTGGGAGCCATTTTCAGAGAATTTTTTCAATCATACCACTGCCAAGTGTCACCCACATATTAATGAAAACATGTTTTGAACTAATCCAAACATCACCTTCAAGATCCCAACTGTTTCTTTTAGTTGTTTGGTGAAGAGTTTGGTAAAGAACAAGGCTGAGCAGAAAAAAAAGAGTATGTTGTTCAGAAGAGAGAGGAAAATAAACACCTACCAGAATATGAAAACAGTAGCCAGCAATATATAAAAAGTTGTAAATTTTATGTATAATAGTAGAAATGATAAGATCAAATCTGATGTTCTTAAAAGCTCTAAAAATTTTATCATGGTGCCCTACTCATAATGCTTTGCTAAGGAACCGAATAGACGGACACCCGAAGGAAGAAGGATCAACACGTTAGATTAAGCTCCCTAAGAAGGTGAGGTTCTTCACAACCGTGCTAACACATTGCATAGACTTATGAGGAAAATACCTTCACTTTGTTGCACCTTTTTGTTGTATTCTCCGTCAGAAGGCAGAAGAACACTTATAGACCATATTTTCTAGCTCTGTGAGTATGTCAGTACTATGATCGAGAAGTTCCTCTCAATCCACCTTTTGGGAGGAAAGGTTTTTTTATGGTGTGCAGGGGTGGAAGTGGTCTTATGTATTTTGTGGGTGACCAAAATAGAAGAGCGTTTAGGGGTGTGGATAGAAATCCTTCGAATGTTTGGTCCCTTGATCGTTTTCATGTCTCTCTATGGGCTTTGATCTCGAAGAATCTTGGATCCTATAGGTATTTTGTTACATAGTTGGAGCCTCTTCTTGTAGTAGAATTTTCCCTTTTTGTGGGCTTGGTTTTTAATATACCGGTATATTCTTTTTTTTTTTTTTTTTTCCAATGAAAGTTGTTTTCGTAAACAATAATAATGATAACGATAATAAATAATAATAATATATTTTTAAAAAATATATAATAATAACTCATATTGCCTTGCTTCCCACCCACCAAATCAGAGGGAAGATGAGAAACCCAAATCTATGGATTTTTTTTTTCCTTTTCTTTGTGTATAACATTTAAAATATTGTCAAAGAAAAAGAAGTGTATCAAAGAAATTAGTACCAAATTTGGAAGGCAAAAGAATGCTAAACAAATAATCATAATCTAAGCAGCTGCGAATTGAAAAGGTATTATGCTTGCATTCCTAACTACTCTGACCTATCTCTCTTTCTGTTAGTAGTAAAAAGATCATGTAATATCTACCGAATCCCAAAATTTGAGCAACGTACTTGTATTTCGCAATTCTGAAACATAGGCGAACAGGAAAGGGCCATCAGAGAAGTAATATGCCTAAATTTACTCCAGAACTGGGAGATGAGGTTGAGTGAAGACAGCTACTGCAGCTGGTTGGGTACTTTTGGAGGAGCTTTTGCAGCCATGGAGCGCAGTTCATGTGCAATTTCAGTGAAGCTTGGCCTCTCTGATGGCTCTGATGACCAGCATCTCTCCATCAGTGACCTCCATTCTGGATCACAAGACTCCGGTACTTCCGGTCGCAACGTGTTGCTTACTATGCCACCTGAATTTTAAGTTGAGAAAATTTTAGTTCAACAAGATGTGGGAGTGGAAGATCCAAACTCTAAACTCTAACTTATTGTTCTTGGTTGAGCATATATGGCTTAAACAGTTGAGATGCCTTTTAACAATTTTGTCTACAACAAAATAAAATGCTTACAGAATAATGGCATGAGACAAGATGCAGATATCAAGGATTTACCTATAATAACTCCATAATGCAAATTTGCATAAGGTTCTTCTCCAGTAAGGAGCTCCCACAAGACAATACCAAAGGAAAACACATCGACCTATGAACACAAGTACCAAATCATCCATTTTAATTGCACACGTGGTACAAGGGGAAACTACTGCAAGGAGTAAAAGGTATTAGCATACCTTTTCGGACACCATATTGCTGCTCCCATTCAAAAGCTCGGGTGCCATCCATGGAAGTGTGCCCCGCACACCACCTGATATCAATGTCTGACGTTTCACCTTTGATAGGCCTAAGTCACCGACCTTGAGGCACAAAAGCAGCATAAACACAGCTCTTCCAAAAATTTTATACTTAAAATTTCAAACTGATAATTTTCTTGGACTGAGAAACAAAAAATTTTGAACCAATACTAGTAATGAATCAGCATGAGATTTTAATATTCATGACAACAAATACCATCGTGCTCCATTCAAATATATGAAATGACAAACAGATTAAATCACCAAAGGCACACCAGTAGAATGGTATGATGGTATCTATTTTATCTTCCCAAAATGGGCCTTACTGTGGACGCTCTAGGAATTCCAGAATTGGGTCCATAATACCAGCCGAACTCGATCCCTTCGTAATTCAGATTGAACTCTGAAGATTTTCCCAAGCTCTCACTCCCTTACTAGTGTAATAGTCCATTAGCCCCTACTTGAATTCGTATGGGTTCAAATTTCTCCATCTCCAGTCACCCTGATTCACGTTTTTCAGACATTGGGTTCAAATTCCCAATGTCTCCAATTGAAATCCATTCAACTCGTTCAATACTTTTTTCTTCTTCTTTTTCAATTGAAATCCATTCAACTCATTATCCCCTTGTGTGCATAATGCATCTCTCGTGTTTGGTTCACTACTTCTGCCATCCCCACAATCAAATGCTCCAATTTCATACCCCTTTACTTCTAGCTTCGGTTTTGGCTCTTATTCATTAGCAGTGGCTTCAATCTCATTGATGTTAAATCTCCAGCTCCTCGATTTCCATAACTTCCCACAATAATCTTCTAAACACAAAAACCCATGGATGAGATATGACTCCAATATAGGCAATTCTAGGGAATATATATATAATCTCTTGTAGACATTTGGGGGGAATAAACTCCTCCAATCTTCTTGTTCAGCAGCCAAACTTTTACCATCCTCCATAAGGATTTTAGAAATAGGAAGCTTTTCCTCCCCTTCTTCCAATTTAAATTTATTTTTTGTGTCCACCAAATTTCCTCTTTGAAAATAATACCCTACAATTTTTATTTCAGACGACTCTAGATTTCCTCTTTCTTTTGGGCCTCTATGCTCCCAAAAAACTCCCCCAATTACATGTCATAAATCTTTCCTTTTAACTAAGTATATAATTAAAGACGACCCAGGTGGTCTTCATGTTTCAAAAAGCATTCTTTATACAATTACAATGAAGCATCTCAAGTCCTGATGGCTGAGGAAAAATCAGCCTGGCAGATCCTAAATAACCATTTTTGGTATTTTCATTTTTTTTTATAAGAGTACAATGAAGTGTCTAAGATTGCATAACACCGTGAAGAAAAAGTTACCAAAGTAGACCCCTATCAAGATATAGATAAATTATTTGGTAAACGAGCACAAATTCCTTTGTCCTGATGCTTTACTGAAAAATATGATAAAACTGCATCACAATGGTACATGATTCTCTCACTGATGTGTGTGTATTAAGAGAAGTTATGGTATTAAATATTTGCAAAGGTGTCTATTGGGCTCGAATAATAATGATTAATGACAGCACCCTTTATATCCTCCCGCTTTATTTAAAAAAACAAAAAGAAAATCAATATTTTAACTAAATGGAATGCACTACAATGATGATTCTGTTATTATCAGCAATACAACAAACCTTGCATATTGGGCGATGAGGATCTCGAAGGTTGACCAGTAGATTGTCACTTTTCAAATCAAAGTGCACTATATTCTTTCTGTGCAGGTATTCCATTCCAAAAGCCGCATCCATAGCAATCAAGACACGCTTACGCTTGTCAAGACTCCTGGATCAGTAGTATTTTATGACTTAATCTAAGGGTGTAGATATATTCTTCTGCAACTTCAAATAAATTAAACATATGAAAGGAGAAAATAATAGTTACCGTTCATTCTTCAACAAAGCATTTCTGAGCGAGCCATTAACCATATATTCTGTTACTGTTGCCACAGAGCCCCCAAGGCCATCAAGCACAACACCGTAAAAAGCAACCACATTTGGGTGGTGCAAATCAGCAAGCTTAATTGCTTCATTCCAAAAATCCTCTCTCTGGTACAATACAAACCAATATACAGGACTTGAGTAAAGGAACAAAAAAAAAAAAAAAAAAACACATGAATAACGAAAGAAAAAAAAAAAGCCAATTACTTAAAAAACAACCATGCGATCTTGTTCAGAAGGCTTCCCAGCAAAACACCTATCATTGACTCGTTTGATAGCAACATCAGTCCCCCTCCATTTTCCATGATAAACAGTGCCAAAGGTGCCAGAACCTAATTCTCTTAGTTCTTCAAGGTCGCTATTCTTTATTACCTGGGAAACACAATAATAATAATCAAAATCAAAATCAAAATAAAATAAATAAATAAAATGTCAAGATTACAGGACAGTTTAAAACATAAAGTGCATCCTTAAGGTTGAAAATGTAGAACCGTGTATTACCTGCAAGCGGCCAAAGCCTTCTGACACAGAAAAACCAAAGTTTGCTTTTTCTGAATGTCTTGTCCTGCCATCCTGAGCAAACAGGAAAACAGAATAACTATGGCAGCAGATATGACATATTTTCATTTGTGCCACTTGGATGGTTAAATTCAATATTAGATTAGGTTACAAACCCACATCATTATTTCGAACATCTCCTTCGGTGTTCGTTTCACAAACTGAATCAATTTTTTCATGCAATTCAGAGCTGGAGGATTGAGCTGACTGAAGAACAGACGCAGCTACACCCTCAGCAACAGCTTGAAGATCTTTCCTAATTTGTTCCTCTGAAGAGCCTAATGGAAATTATATGAGATTAATCACACCCACAAACATGATAATAGGAAGATTATCAATATAAATGCATTAAAAACTACAAAGAGTTTTGTCAGACTGGACAGTCTTGAAATTGGTACCCTTGTTTGAGTTAACCAATGGGTGACATACTCCATCCAGTAATGTTTCCACATTTAGTTCACCAATATTCCTGAAAGGACTCTCTGTCAAGGGTTCCCGGGTGGCAAGGGCTTCATTCCTCGGTTGAATTTTAGTTGGTCTAGGGGGCAAAAGATGAGCATCATGCTGCAAGTTCCAAGGATCCTGATTACTGAAGAGTGAATTCACAGTGTCCTGCACATTTCCAGTCCTGATAGGCAAAGATACGGATTCAACATCACCAGATACAATTCTGGCTTCGAATAGAGAAGTGTCCTCCTTCCACTCGACAGAAACTGGGACTTCATTATTTATATGTTCAGTCTTCATGTCAAGTAAGTGGGGATTTCTGATATGATAGACTTCATTGGATTCTAAATGTTGGATCCCATTTTCTGTTTGTGGTAATGTTCCGGGAGAGCCCCAGACAGGAGGTTGTACCACTTCACTGGACTCAAGAGGTCGTTCATTCATCAAATAGGGAACCTCCGATGAAGAGCAAGCAAAAGTAGTTGGTTTTATGTGATTTGGGTCGAGAACCACTATTGGCTTTACAAAGTTGTTATCTAGTAGAACTTCCCTCTCTGAGACTGGTTGTGAACAGCTGCCAAAATTGTCTTCCTTCCTAGTTCTTTCAATGGGTGATTTGCAGTGATCCAAATTAGCACAAATATCAGTTGGGCATATACTTAAACTTTCCAAATTTCCAACAATTGGTCTGAGATGGTCGTAACAAATTCCAGCGTGGGTAGCATTTTGGTTTGGAATAATGCCATGATGACTATTAGAATACTCTTTTGGATTTTCGTGAGTGCTGTACTCTGAAGCAAGGATAGGAGCACCTCCAAGGCAAATATCGTGTCTATCCAGGACTAAATTGGGATGGAACTGATTCTCTACAGCTACATGATGGTGCTGGAGTGTATCAACTTCACCAGGCCGAGGAATCTGTTCTACAACAGCAACATGGGGTGACCGAATATCACCTTGCCTCCCAAGAGCACCCTGGAGAACTGAGATCCTACCATGATCAAGATTACATTGATCTTTTAAAGTGTCGTCATTCTCATGTTGGCCCTCAATATGATGTGCAAAACCAATAGCCTCCACTGAAGGTTTTTCAACTTCTGGATCAATGGGATTAAAGATCCTGGTTTGCATTCCAACACCATGTTCAATAGTTTGTTGCCCCAAAGCTCCAGTTTCTGTAATATTTTTCATTGGATGGGCTGTTAAATGATCTTCAGGGTGATGACTGTAATACGAAAATTTCGAATCAGATACAGGGTTCGTCAAATTCTCTCTTTGATCCTGCAACGGAGAATTGGAATGAGTGTGTGGCACTGCTTTCTGGCAAAAGTAACAGTCATCCAACCTCTCAATCTTCTCAGAAAAAGTTGCCTGATGATGGGATACCAATTCATCACATGTACCTATCTGATCAGATTGCGGTACCTGATGTAAACCAAATCCAACCCCTACTGATACTGGAGGAGCTGAAACCTGGAGTGGTTTGTAGCCTTGTTCTGCAGATAGCTGGACAAACCTTGGACCAAAAGTGCTTGCATTAGTAAAATACTCCGTCTGAGACTGTGGATATTGAACCAAGGATTGATAGGAATTTGGCATAATACTGAGGTGAGAAGAAGAGGGAGCCATCGTCATGTGAACTGCAGGGACAAACTGATGAGGGGTAATTCCAAGAGTATTTGGCTGTTGTATAAACACAGACCCAGATGCCCCTACATGATGGGAGTTTGAAAAGCCTAGTTGTGGACGCAATTGTATAAAGTCCACACATGCTGCTTGCCGAGGATCACCAGTAGGCTGCAATTGGGACACGGGTGGAGGAAAGTCAATACCTGGTTGCTGCTGCATTAGAGTAACAGGCACAGATCTTCCTAACTCCGCCTCAGGCTGGGAAGAGGCTTCAGGAGAAACAGAGTTAACCACAGGAATACTTAATGGAACAGCAGAGGAATCTACAAAAACTGCAGAGACGGGATCGACCTTCACTAATCCGGGGCCAATACCAACTGCAGTACCTAAATCTCCTCCAGGTAAGGACAATGTTGTGGATGGAGGCCCACTCACAACCCCTAGATCGTTATTTGCGATATCCATCACCTCAGTCCCACTTAAGTCAGAATTCTGAGTTGAGGTAGCACTTGCAAAGCTCTCTTTCCTTGTAATACGGCCACCAACACCATCAAATATCCCGTTCACTGTTTCAACATATCTCTGCCCACTATCATGCAAATCGCCAAATTGCACCATACCTGAAGAGTCAAGTTCTGAAGCAGAGAACAAAAATATTCTCAATTTAGCCGATCCATCTGAAGACCTCTCAACCAGCTTCTCATACTCATCCATCATGTTATCAAGATCATCAGGGCATGAAACAGATATTAAAGCGTCAAGATCCTCGTCGGGGAGCTGATACTTTATAACCACAGCCTGCCCGCAGGTATCAACCATCTTTCGCACAAGCTCATTGAAAGTCACATCTCTCCTAACACTTATAATCCTTGTTTGTCCTCCAATGTATCTCAACATACCATCACTCGGTCTAGGAAAAATCTTGCCACCAAAACTGCACATAAACTTAACTTTCTTTTTCGAAATGGAACCATCTCCACCCTCCTCGCTCACTTGATCAACCGAATTCCCACCAACCAAATTCTCCAAGTGGGAGCTAAATCCAGAAGAACTATCATTACTAATCTGATCACCATTGGCAATCACCTTATTGCATAAATTGGTACTATCCCCAGACCCCATTGAGATATTATTGCTCACAAATTCCATGCCACCTCCCCCAACTCGATGACTCAAATTTGTACTATGATTAATCCCAACTGTCATGCAACTGCTAGCAAGCTCAATAGCATTGACACCACCCCGATTGCCCATGACATTCAGATTCGAGCAGTAACCAAACCCTACGGCAGGAATCGTTGCAGTATGCGCAAGGGGAGGAGGCATTCGAGGGCACCATGCAGTAACACCAGCAACCACATTTCCATATCCTAGCTCAACAAATCCCATATCGGAGACGTTCCCCTTACAAGGAACGGGCACAGTGTCTGCACTGGCAATGTCGCAGGGATGCTGGGGGGTAAACATTTGCGGGTTTCGAACGGTAGTAGCGACCGGCGTTAAATGGGGATCTTCAACCAAAGTTCTAGCTACATTTAAAGGCCGCAAGCCGGTGGGAATTGCATTCTGATCAAATGCCATGAAGTTGAAACCAAAAACTAAGCCACTGAAAATGTAAACTCCAACAACCTATCGAAAACTAGGGTTTCTAATATCGTTCGTTTCCTATACTAAACTCTAAAAACTGCCTTACAAACTCAGATAAACCCTAGTAAGAAAGACAGAACGGCTCTGTTTCCTCAGGCCAAGAGGAAATTACACTAACAAACAACTCACACGCCGAGAGAGAGAGATAAAAGACAGATAATAATCAACATTCAGACAGGAATGATCCAGTCGGTGAGTGGCGCAAATAAAAACACTTCAGAAAGAAATTACGGTGAGAAGCGTCGAGATTGAGCCCCAACCGAGGGCTTCCGATGAGTCTCCGTTCAGCTCCCTTCCTTCCACTTCTCTCTCTGCCTCTTCTTAGAGATTTCTATACGGCTGATTCGATGAAATGCTAGCAAATTGCAGTAGCAGAGTCCAAAATTCGTCTGGCCGGATTCTATTTTCTCGGGAAATGCAATCGAACGAAAGAGACGATGAGTAATCTTACGTGTAACTCAGGGTTGGGTGTACCATTTATAGAAGTGGCAAATTTGAGAAATTAATTAAGCTCTTTTTTGCCACGTAGGCAACGGATCACGGGGAAATGGCACGTGGACGTCACATGCAATGTTGAAGTCAACCACACCTTATGAATTATGAATTACTATGGGTTTAAAAGGTCGAAATGTGGAGATTTTATTTTTATACAAATGTAATCATAAAATATCTTTAATTTCTGTCATTTGTTCTAAAATTTTTCTATATTTTCAAATTCTTTAGTTATGAAAAACTATAAAATTTTCAACCTAAATTCAGATATAAAATAGTGCTGACATAAATTAATACTACACTATTTTACATTCAATAATAGTTTTGAAATGTTTATGAAAGTTGAATGATAATATTGTTATTTAAAAAAAATGACGTATTAGTATTTTTTAAATAAGAGGTCAAATATAATTTGTTATACTTTAGCCTTACATGATAAAATATTGTTGGATAAATATCTTGAGAAATATTTTTAAAATAATAATTAAATATGTTTATACTTTTAAATAAGTTAAAACATTTATTATTAGTATTGTAATTAGTTAATTTTATTTCTATTTTTATGCTTTGTGCTATAATGAAAATGGTGAATCACTTTTTGTGTAGAAATTAAATTTATTACCATAAAGAAATTTCAATTGAAAATATGAACATGTGAGCGAATTTTTTTATATTTTCTCTTAGGCAAAAAAAGAAAAATTGATATCTAATGTTATCATTGGACTTTATTGATTTGTTTATATTATGTTTAATAAACTATAGTATCTAGTTACCATGCTGCAGGTTTCTAGAAAAAAAAAATAAATGTAACCAAAATAAAGTCTCTGATTGAATTTTTAAAATAATTTATTAATGCAAGCTGTGAGTGGAAAGGAGTATTTCATCTACCAATAACATTAAAGAAATCACACGTCACATCTAAGCCACATAAACGCAAAGAACTTGGGGGAAAATGAATGAAAAGTTAGGGTCCGAAAAGAAAGAACAATGGTTTTTTTCCCCTCTTTTCTTAAATTCAATCATGGTTGTCTAAAAATGTAGGGGTTTCTAAATTTGGGTTGTAGCCTGAATAGAAAAAATCCGAGCCAAGACGAACAATAATCAATGAAAAATTTCGGATATAACACGTTCCTTTTTTTTTCCAGTGTGTGTGGTTCGCCTGCCTTCCTAACCACAGATAGACTACAAACGTACGAAGGGCAAGCGGATGCCCCCGTTCGAGACACTAACCATGTAAAAAAAATGATGGGTGGAATGGCATGACACAATGATTGGGCATACTATTGCTATTCATAATGGAAAGGACCATTTGCCTCTTGACTCTTTTACTGGTTTTATAGCTTGCGATGGGAATTTTTCTAGCTTGGCAAGGATGTATGCGCTTTCCTTGCTAATGCCAACTGCAAGATAATATTAGAAGCGTCAATGCATCGTCGAATAGGTGGCAACAACTCTCTATGTACTTGTAGTTGAGTAAGGACTGTAAGCTTCAAGTCTCTTCTTACTTATCTTCTTTTTTAGAATCATCAAAGAACATTTGCCAATCATGAGGAGTTTCATTCTTCCTTTGCTACCGCACTGCTGGTCATTTCTAAATCATTTAAGCATAAGAAGCATAATAGGTTAGTATTAGACGGAATACTCACACTAATTCACAGCCTAAATTCTCTTTTTGAGACGTAAAAAAGAGATTAAGAGAGAAAATGTTTGACATTTTATGTCATGTTAAGATAAGTAGTATTCTCATTTTAAATAAAAATCTTTAACCATGCTTCATAGATATGGTCACATATATTTAAAGTAATATCTTTCTTCCTTATAAACTTAACTATAATTAATTTAATAATTAAATGATATTAATATTAAACCAAATTATCATTTTTTTTACCAAATATACTTTTAGTCATTGGGATTTAAAATTGACATTTTTGGTCTTTGAAACGGAAAGATGGTGTGACATAGTTGAAGTGACACTTTTTAAGTGGTGTAGCAATTTTTGTTATTTTATTTTAATTTATGTTGATGTGTTGTTTTCATTTTATTTAATTTTTTTTCTCTCTCTTTCTCACTCATCTTCTACCTTTGTACTCAATAGTCAATGGAAGAGGGCAAATCGAAACTTTGAAATTTGGGGACAAAAGCCAAAATATTTGGGCAAGAGATTCATGTGGAGAAAAATATTTTGCCACGGTTTACAAAAGACAAAGCACTTTAGTTGCCTCGGGGACTGCAATCCGACGACGTCGTTGGTTACCAGAGTGAAAGTTTTAGGCAAATCCACATTGGTTTTGGCGTTGATCCAATGAGAGTGGAGGAATCGAGTAGGTTGAGGTTGAAGGAAGTGAAAGTTCCATCCGAATTTAGTCAGGACGGTGGAGAAGAGAGGGGAAGGTAGTAGAAGGGAATGTAACCTAGGTGATTATTTGGTAAATCAGATGAAAGTTTTCCTTCATGGAAACATTGAAATGGTATGGTGATTTCATGGCTTTCAAACTCTCCATATAGCTAGAACAGGCAGTGTAATGGAATATTTGTATAGAGGCTCCTAAGGTAACCCCAAATTTCAAAACCAATAAAATTTGACCTCAATGTCATCACCCTATGAAATTACCGTTTTAACTCTTCTTCCTTCTTCCTTCTTATCTTTTGCAAACCTCCCCCCCCCCCCCCCCCCCCCCTTTATGTTTTTTTTTTCCTTTTTTTCCCTTTGTTTTGGGCGCTTTCTTTTATTTATGTCACCCTTTGTTTTTTCGGTGATTTCCTTTTCTTTTCGACGATTTTTGTTGATGTCGTACTTTTTCTTTTTCGTTTTTTTGGGGATGTCCTTCTCACCCTTTTTTTAGTTACCCTCTTTTCTGGCGATTTCTTCTGTTTATGCCACTACTTTCTTATTCTTCTTCTCAAATCAAATGTGTAAGTTAGAGTGTGAATCAGAATAGGAGGAAAAAGCAAGAGTGAGATTAAGAGATGAGAGGAAAAAGAAAAAGTAAGACCAAGGAGCGAGAAGAAGAAGCAAGGGCGAGAATTCGAATGAAGGAAAAAACTAAATTGATGAGGAAGAAACGAGAAGAAAAAGCTAGAGGAAGTAGTTAGAGGTGAAGGGGTTAAATCCCGAGCTGAAGCGTTAGGATCACCTTGCATTTGATTTTTTCATTTTAAATGAAACAAAAACAGCAAGCAAAAACAGAGAATAAAAGGATAAACAACATACATTAAATCTTACAACATGCTTTATGAAGGAAGAAACAGAGGAATGAACGGTTCTTACCTTTATAGATTCTATTGAATGAGAAATTTTGGACCAATCACAAGTTGCCACGTCATTTACTAAATTAATGATGAAATTCCAAATCATTAAATTTGCGCTCAATTAGGAGTTGACATATGTTCTGAATTGAAATTGAAAACAAATTTCGATGACATCACGTGGTTTTATCATGACCGTTGAATCAGATAAGACTAATTTGGCTCAATTTGATATTATTATTTAGGTCAAAGTCCAACTAAGCCCAAAAATAAGTTAAATTTGACCTAAACGTCAAATCAGGCTTAAATCCGATTAATTGGGCTCAAAAGCCAGGCCCATGGATCAACCAAGCCCAAGCGCATTTGTGAACTCTATAAATATAGAAGCTCTCCTCATTTGGAGAGGTCAGCAATTCTACACTAAGAGCTTAGAGAGAATTCTCTACAATAAGAAGACTCATTGACTCCTGAAGCTGACCACGCTTGAAGACTGAAGTCCTTTGAAGATATAAGAATTTTGAAGACGGAAGTCCTTTGAAGATACAAGCATTCTGAAGACTGAAGTCCTTTGAAGATACAAGCATTCTGAAGACTGAAGTCCTTTGGAAATACAAGCATTCTGAAGATCGAAGTCCTTTGAAGATACAAGTATTCCGAAGACTGAAGTCCTTTGAAGATACAAGCATTCTGACTACGCTTGAAGACTAAAGTCCTTTGGAGATACAAGCATTCTGCAGACTGAAGTCCTTTGAAGATACAAACATTCTTCCGAGACTCGAAACTTAAGAACATCTACATGCCCCGCTTTTAAACATCAAGTGTATGCATTCAACCGAGAGAGAATCAAAGGATCAAGTACTAGAGATCGAACCACATCGCATCAAATCAACCTCAACATCTACACCAATTCAAGTTCAACTCCACGAAACAAGTTTCTCCAAAAGCCTCGTGCGAACACTAATCCTCCAAAAAGATCAACAAGCTCAAAAGTCGATCATCCAAGAAGATCAACAAGCCCAAAGGCCGATAATCTAAGAAGATCAACAAGCCCAAAGGTCGATCCTCCAAGAAGATCAACAAGCCCATGGACGATCATCAAGCCCAAAGGCCGATCCTCCAAGAAGATCAACAAGCCCAAAGGCTGATCGTTTAAGAAGATCAACAAGCCCAAAGGCTGATCATTCAAGAAGATCAACAAGCCCAAAGCGATCGTTCAAGAAGATCAACCAACTTAAAGATTATAGTTTATTTTGAAAGCATCAAAATACTATGTATTAGAGATTGTACTCACTTTCCACAAAATTAATACAAATGCAAAGTTCAAGTTCCACGAAATAAAATTCTCTTGAAATCTCATGCGAATAAGTTGGTACGCCCAGTGGGACATCTCTACCTCTCATCTCTTTCTCGTCATCCAAGTCAACAAATCTACAAATGGCACCAAAGAAAGCTCCAAACAAAGCTACCGTTGCAATCAACACTTATATAAGCTTTGTCATCACGGGGGAAATCTGGGACCAGCTAATGGAATCTTCTAAAGGCGGGATCGTCATCAGAGAACATCCCTTGTTCAACAATTATGCTTCTGCTACTAATCTATCAGAGAAAGAATCACATTTTGATGTAGTGTCTGTCATGATGATTAACATAACGACTGAGTCGACCATGGCAGAGATGGAGATAAAGATAAATCTCCTAATGAAAGCTATAGAAGAACGAGATCATGAAATTGCTGCTCTAAGAGACGAAATACAGGCTCAAGAAACTACTGAGTCGAGTCAATCTTCAGCTACAAAAACCAATGACAAAGGAAAGACTGTCTTACAGGAAGACCAGCCGCAACAATCTACCTCTATCGCCACCTAATGCGTGGTTAATGCGATGAAATAATGGTGTAGAATGCGATGGTGGAATATGCGTTGTGCATGCAAGTTTTCTTAGCAAGATCCAAGTATAAACCGTACTAAGTTGCCTGGTAAGCCCAGGGTCGAACACAGGGACTATGAAAACAATATGCGATGGTAATTTTTTATTACTTTACGTTGACAAATTAAACAATGCATTGGTGGGTATGTTGTTTAAGGTATAAAATCTATGTGGTAGAATTGATAAAAGAGTTAATAACACAAAAGTATAATGAGTATGCAAGGAAACGGGTTAAGAAGGGATTTAGCTAACACTTCCTAAGAATGCGTTCATGTTATGCGATCATGCTACACATATACAACAGCAAGTCATCTCTCAATGCAAATGCTATAGCTCTAGTGTTAGAACGCATGCAATGTATGCGATGATATCTATAGGACTTATGTCTAAGCCTCTATTCTTGTCTATGCGATGATGAATGACACACACATACACAAGGTGACTGCATACTACCATCTCCTATTTCTAGGGTGCATACGATGCATGTTAGCAAACAGAACTTATCTCTAAGTCTCTATCTCTTGCTTATGTAGATCTAATCTTGCTTTCTCAAGTCTAGATTCTAACTTATCTCTCTCAAGTCTTAGGTTCCTTCTTTAGACTCTCTCTCGAGTAGCTCTAAAGGGGTAATGGACGCAACATAAGACAAGATGATCGCATGCAATGAAGATCCTAGGTCATGTTAGCTAAGTACTTCTCAACCCATTCGAAAGTTTAGTTACTCATGTGTATTATAAAGAGAGTGAATAGATGTAAAAATGCAGGTTCCATTCTATAAATGAAATCGAAATACAGAATGACAATGTGAAATAAAGATAAGGAGCCTGGTAGCAATTTCTTGCTTCCCAAGGCTTTTATACTGTTTTTCTCTACTCTGCTCAAAGAATATTCTTGCTTTCACAAGAGTCGGTCCTCTCTGTGTTTTCCACGCTCCCTGGCACTCTCTCGAGCTAACCAGGACGATCTTCCGATGTCTTCTCTCCTCTCTCGCCTCAGCCTCTAAGTATAAGGAAACTATGAACAAAGGCTAACTATCTTCTATATGGCTCAGCTGGAAGAAAAACCGAACCAAACTCCTTTAACGAAGGTGGCCTTCGGTATTTATAGAGCTTCGAGGTGAAGAGCTTTTTCTTTCAAATGATTGCACTGATGGGATTCATTAATTTTCTGTCTGATACGCCGAATAATTGTCACCAAAAAGTTGAGTGTACTTGCTACAGTATGTCATTAACAGCTTATCAATTTAATTCGGAATCAATCATCATCAGCTTTCTGTCCCATCGTGATTTATTAAGCTTTCACCTTGATAAGCCGGCTCTATGCGACCACCTTCTTGAGCAGATTTTAGCGAACGTAAATTGTCGCATAGCCTTGCGGTTGTAATCTCTTAATCCGCTCGGACGTAAATTTCCTTGGATCGCAATTTCGCCTTGCACCAACACATTTTCTTGCACAAAATACATAAGTTAGCTGCTTTAATGCGATGGACGCATGCAATCGCAATGTTCTAAACTTAATGCTTTTGGACGTAATTTTATATATTTTTACAGTCGCAATCCTTCATTTTTTATATCTTTGCGCTGTAATAACATGCATTTCTGCCCGTTATCACCACCCTGTCAATTCAATAACTACAAGATATGATTACAAACTCTTTAAGGGCTCAATACGGAATACCATCATAGTCCTTCTTTATGTACTTTAAGCCATACACCAAAAGAATCGACAACCTGAGAATGCCAGCTGGGTATCAACCTCCAAAGTTCCAGCAGTTCGATGGAAAGGGCAATCCAAAAAAATATGTTACACACTTCATTGAAACTTGCAAAAATGCAGAAACCAGATGAGACCAGCTAGTCAAGCAGTTCGTCCATACCTTGAAAGGAAATGATTTCGATTGGTATACTGATTTGAAGCCAGAAGTGATTGACAGTTGGGAAAAACTAGAAAGGGAGTTCCTGAACCGCTTCCACAGTACAAGGCGCACCGTTAGCATAATGGAGCTGACGAACACAAAACAGCGGAAAGAAGAATGGGTCATCGACTACATCAACCGATGGAGAGTTTTGAGTCTGGATTTCAAAGATAGATCCACTGAATTAACTGCAGTGGAGATGTGCACTCAGGGCATGCACTGGGAGCTTCTGTACATCCTACAAGGGACAAAACCTCGTACGTTTGAGGAGTTGGAAACACGCGCTCATGATATGGAGCTGAGCATCGCCAATAGGGAAACTAAAGATTTCCTAGTCCTTGAAGGGAGAAAATACAAGAATGAATCCAAGTGCACTGAAAAGACCGTGGATAGTGCCACAAAAGAATCTATGGTTGTTCATGTGACCCCACTGAAATTTTCCTCCAAAGAAAAACAAACAAAATTTGAAAGAAGGCACAATGAGGGCGAGAAACGTCGTCCAACTGTTAAAGAAAGACAAGAGAAAGTTTATCCATTCCCTGACTCTGATGTGGCAGATATGTTGGAGCAAGCTGCTAGAGAAGCAACTTATTCAGCTGCCAGAATGCAAGTGGTCGGAACAAGCAGGAAAAGTAGATGATCCTAACTACTGTAAGTATCATCGGGTCGTTAGTCACCCAGTTGAAAGTTGCTTCGTGCTGAAGGAACAAATTCTGGGTTGCTCGTGAAAAGAAGATTGAGCTAGATTTGGATGAAATAGCTCAGACAAATCACACTACAGTAACGACGACTTCAAGTGTTCCAACACTGTCTGTGTTCCATGCTAAAAAAAAAAGCCTGATCCAGCTCAAAGCCTTCGAGTTTATAGTAGCTCGGTTCGAGCAAGAGATTCAAACAACAAATTCCAAAAAGAAATATGAGCTCGTTGAAGATGACAATGAAGGGTGGATAGTTATGACTCGTCGAAAAAGAAGATAGCCAAACTCCACCCAAAAAGAGTCGCGTTCCTATCGAAGCTATAGAAGAAGAAACAAGGCTCATAAAAAGAAAGGCAAAAGGATGACACGGAAGCCTAAGCCTGCTAAGAAAAAAAACAAGAACTTCCCTTAATTCTGACGGCCGACAGCTTTGGCAGAATTTTTCCCAATAAGCTTTCTCAATAATCGTTCAGAGAAAGTATCAAAAGTTATTGCATGTCACACTGTCGATATAGTAGAAGTCAACAACAATCATATAACTGTCGAAGAAGTCAACAACTCAGAATAAATGAAGCAAAGAACTTCTGTCTTCGATCGTATTAAGCCTTCAAGTGTTCGATCTTCGGTCTTTCAAAGATTGAGTATAGCCACGGTAGTAGAAGAAGACCAATGTCCAACAACTAATTCTACTTGAACTTCAGCCTTCAAAAGGCTAAGTATATCCACATTAAAGAAAGATCGACCTTCAGCATCTGATTTTGATTGTCTCAAGACAACAAGCGATCAATATAAAGGAAGGAAGAAAATCTTGAAGGTGACGTCATTCCATGAAGAAAACAACGGCGAAAAGATTCACAGTTGTGTCCCTTCACGTATGAAGAGGAAATTTTCTGTTGACATAAGTACAAAAGGTTCCTTGATGGTGAAGACAAAACTCATTATATTGATGAATCCTACAAATGAAGAGAATGATCAAAACCATAATGAAATAAGAGCTTCTGAAGTTTAAATGAAGAAGGTCCTCATCACAAGAGCCTAAACTGTATGATGCTTCTAGCCTGCATTAGCTTAAAATTTGAACGGTGCCCCAAAAAAAAATATTTGTACGAACTACATTACGACTTGATTTCTATCATTATAAAGGGTACTTAGGCAACTTAGAGAAATTTAAGATCAGACACGCATAAAAAAACATTCTTATTGAACTACACTATGATTTGATCCCTTTCGTTGTAAAGGGTACGTAGGCAGCTTGAAAGAAAATTCAAGTTCAGTCCACCAAAAAAAAAAACTTTTGAACTACGTCATGACTTGATCCCTTTCTTCAAGGGTACGTAGGCAACTTAAAGAAATTTAAGTTCAGTCCATAAAAAAAGAGTACCAAATCACCCTACGTATGACGCTACATGACAAATTGAAGATGTTCATCCCTTTAAGGAGCTAACACAGTAAACTAAAAGCACACACTTGGAATGGCGTTTCGATTCTTCTTCGAAGTCAAGTTCAGAGGCTTCATTGCTTCCTCTTTGAAGTCAAATTTGGATGTTTTGTTTCTCCCTCTTTGAAGTTCAAGTTTGGTGCGACTTCCCTTGCTTCCCCAAATAAAATATTATTACCTGCAACTTCTCTCATTTTCTAAAAGTTATTGCGGTTTTGCCTCCTCTACAAAGATGTTGGCACTACTGTTTCTTCATCTTCAAGTTCGAGGATCAGACTGCTGCTTTGATGGTTGCACCGCTGTTTCTCCATCTCTGAATTTGATGATCGCACTGCTGCTTCCCTGTCTCCAAGTTCAAGGGTTGCACTATTGCTTCTACAACTCTAACTTCGATGGTTGCATTGATACCTCTCCATCTCCAAATTCGATGTTTACATTATTGCTTCTCCGTCTCCAAGTTCAAGGGTTGGATCACATGCCCCTCCATCTTCAAGTTTAGAGGTTTCATCGATGCTCCATCTTCTTGTTTAAGTTTAGAGGCTTTGCAATGCCATCTTCATGCTCAAAGTCGCAAAGTCAAGCCTACTGCCAAAGATTCATTGGTGCTTTTTCAAACTTAATTGCGGAGAATTTGTCGATGCTTTGTTAAATTCAAACACGAACGTCTCGTCGATGCTTCTCCATCTTCAAGTTTAGAGGCTCCATCGATGCTTCTCCATCTTCAAGTTCAAGATCGGTGTACAAGGCCCACTTCCATCTTCAAGTTTAAGATCAGTGTACAAGGCCCGCTTTCATCTTCAAGTTCAAGATCAGTGTACAAGGCCCGCTTCCATCTTCAAGTTCAAGATCGGTGTGCATGGCTTCGCTTCCATCTTCAAGTTTAAGATCAGTGTGCATGGCTCCACTTCCATCTTCAAGTTCAAGGTCAATGTGTCTGGCTCCGCTCCATCTTCAAGTTTAAGGTTGGTGTGCATGACTCCACTCTATCTTCAAGTTCAAGGTCGGTGTGCATGGCTCGACTTCATCTTCATGTTCATGGTCGGTGTGCATGGCTCGACTCCATCTTCAAGTTCATGGTCGGTGTGCATGGCTCGACTCCGTCTTCACATTCATGGTTGATGTACATGGCTCAACTCCATCTTCAAATGTCTCTATCTCCAAAGTCTGGCATGGCTCGCTTTATCTCCAAAGTCTGGAGTGGCTCGCTTCATCTCTAAAGTCTGGGTGGCTTGCTTCATCTCCAAAGTCTTGCGTGGCTCACTTCATCTCCAAAGTCTGGTATGGCTCGCTTCATCCCTAAAGTCTGGCTTGGCTCGCTTCATCTTCAAAGTCAGGCGTGGCTCACTTCATCCCCAAAGTCTGGCTTGGTTCGCTTCATTCCCAAAGTCTGGCGTGGCTCGCTTCATCTCCCAAGTCTGGCATGGTTCGCTTCACCTCTAAAGTTTGCGTGGATCGCTTCACCTCCAAATATGGCAGGCCGCGTTGCCCGCTTCAGCTCCAAAGTTTGACGTGGCTCGCTTCATCTCCAAAGTCTGGCGTGGCCTGCTTCATCTCCAAAGTCTGGCGTGGCTCGCNCATGGCTCGACTCCATCTTCAAGTTCATGGTCGGTGTGCATGGCTCGACTCCGTCTTCACATTCATGGTTGATGTACATGGCTCAACTCCATCTTGGCTCGACTACATCTCCATAGTCTGGCGTGGCTCGCTTCATCTCCATAGTTTGGCATGGCTCGCTTCATCTCCATAGTCTGGCGTGGCTCACTTCATCTCTATAGTATGGCGTGGCTCGTTTCATCTCTATATTATGGCGCGGCTTTTCTTCACCTTCACAAGTCAAGGTGCGGCGTCGCTTCACCTTCAAGTCAAGGCGCGGCGTCGCTTCACCTTCAAGTCAAGACGGGACGTCGCTTCACCTTCAAGTCAAGGCACGGCTTCATTTCACCTTCAAAGTCAAGGCGCGGCTTCGCTTCACCTTCACAAGTCAAGGCGCGGCTTCGCTTCACCTTCACAAGTCAAGGCACGGCTCCGCTTCACCTTCACAAGTCAAGGCGCGGCTCCGCTTCACCTTCACAAGTCAAGGCGCGGCTCAGCTTCACCTTCACAAGTCAAGGCGCGGCTCCGCTTCACCTTCACAAGTTAAGGCGCGGCTCCGCTTCACCTTCACAAGTCAAGGCGTGGCTCCGCTTCACCTTCACAAGTCAAGGCGCAGTTTCGCTTCACCTTCACAAATCAAGGCGCGACTTCGTTTCACCATCACAAGTCAAGGCACGACTTTGCTTCACTATCACAAGTCAAGGCGCGATTTCGCTTCATCTTCACAAGTCAAGGTGCGGCTTCGCTTATCTCCACAACTCTGGCATGGCTTCGCTTCATCTCCACAAGTCAAGTGTGGCTTCATTTATCTCCAAAAGTCAAGTGCGGTTTCACTTCATCTTCAAAATTCAAGTGCGGCTTCGCTTCATCTTCAAAAGTCAAGTGCGGCTTCGCTTCATCTTCAAAAGTCAAGTGTGGCTTCGCTTCATCTTCAAAATGGGCCGCATGCAATAGTGTTTCCATAATAAGGTACCCAACCTTATCCGTATACTATAGATCGTTTCAGCTATTTACTCGAACTTGATCCACTTTTATGCCTCCACATAAAGTCCAAGTATTCATGTGATAGCCATGGATCTTAGTTTATTGGATTTAGTTTTTACAAGTGGAGTTTACATATTCAATAACAAATTTATTGAATAAACCTCAATAATTATTTTACTGCAAATAGAATATGTTTAATTTTACAAACTTCGAGTTTTAGGACATACAACCCAAAAAACTCCCACTTGGACTAAAACTCCAGTGAGTTTACATATATACAAGTATATACAATGTTGAGAATGAGAGAATAAATTCAATGAACTAGGGCATCAGATACACACGAATTCTCCCACTTGCCCTAAATTTATCTATATTGTAATCCTAGTCCCACTAGGTGATCCTCAAACACTTTAGTCGAAAGGGCCTTTGTAAAAGGATCAGCTAAATTGTCTTTCGAGGTTATTGGCATGACGATCACTTCTCCTCAGTGTACTATTTCTCTGATAAAAAGGTACTTGCCCTCGATGTGCTTTCCATGCTTATGGCTTATTGGTTCTTTGAAATTTGCAATTGCTCCACTATTATCACAATAGAGGGTGATCGACAGATGCATATTTGGAACCACTTTTAAGTCGGTCAAGAACTTTTTAAGCCATACTGCCTCCTTGGCTACTTCANACAGATGCATATTTGGAACCACTTTTAAGTCGGTCAAGAACTTTTTAAGCCATACTGCCTCCTTGGCTACTTCACATGCAGCTACATACTCCGCTTCCATGGTGGAGTCAACAATACAATTTTTCTTTATACGCTTCCATACTATAGCTCCTTCATTCAAAGTGAATACTGATACCAAGTTGATTTTCTAGAATCTACATCGGTTTGAAAATCAGAATAAGTGTATCCTCTAAAGATCATACTCTTAGCACCAGACACGAGCATATAGTCCATCGTTCTCCGAAGATACTTGAGGATGTTTTTAACAACAGTCCAATGATCATATCCAAGATTGGACTGATATCTGCTGAGTATTCCAACTGCATAGCATATGTCGGACTGTTGAGGTTGATGTCCTAAATCTCGGAGGATTCTGTAGTTTGTAATTGTATTGTACACCATTTATTTATTTATTTAATAAAATATGGGATATTTTATTTGATATTTAGTAGCATTAAACCCACAAACTAATAAACTAACATTCAAAGTTATCATTTGTAGCTTAAACATGTATGTAGAGACATACAGGTGGGTCATGTTTAAGTGATAACCTAAATGTCTGTAATAAATAGATAGGGTGGGGTAACTTATCCTTGTGACACTACGAATACGACCCGGTTTATAGATGTTACAATTATTGTAAAGTACTACAAATGATCTGATCTTGATCATTCATGTGGAGACATGTGAGCGGTAGTATTCTATACAAAGGAGTTTATATAAGATCGGACCACGAAATGACTAATCTCATTATATAACACCATTAATAATAGATACGTACATTTCACTAGGATAACCATATGTGACATGACCCGAATCCTGAGTGAGTTGTGAAATCCTGCCTATAAAAGCGGTCCTTTGATTTATGTGGGTGAGAGTGGCCAAATCGCCGACTCAATAAGCCTACCACTCTAGGGATTCGTCTAATTGAGAAGCTGGGAACACAACTACACAAGACGAAATTTACTCCTTCTTCAACGCCGGCGTAAGTAGATAAATTGCACCCTTAAGGACTGATTCTGGGACTTGAACAATGTGGCGCTATACCTTCTCTTAGTCTGAGAGGGATTTGGTCATGGTTGAACTATGACTTATTCTTCATTAGAGGCATGTAACTATGGGACAAAATGATAATTTTGGTCTAGCTTTACATATAAGCAATATCTGAAGGGACATCGCATTGTTGACTGGTTATATCCAATGAACACAAAAATATATCTGTAGTGCGAAGAGTACAGATGTCGGTATTTAGTAAAGTGTTTGACAGTTAATGAATGTTGAATAATTTAATTAAAGGGATTTAATTAATTATTCAAGTAACATTGGAGCTTCAATCTACAGGTCTATGAGGTTCCCTCTGTAGCTCAACAAGAATTTATGAGAATTAATTTTGGGTTAATTTGAATTGTCCTAATTAGTTGAGGGAAATAATTATATGTGATATAATTGATATAATATATTCGATACATTATAATATAAAGTTTACTTGAGAGAAAATAAATATTTGAATATGGTTCAAATATTAATTATGTGAATTGGATTCATATAATTAAATTTAGTATAAATGAGATTTATATTAAATACCATGCATTAATGAGAGAATTAAAAATATAAGGTATATTGTATTTGGTACAATATAAAAACTATATGTTATGTGTTATATATGATATAACATATAGTTATATCTATATGATAAATTAGTTATTATATATATAATATACATTTATTTAAAATTAAATTTATTTTTTTATTTTTTTTTATTTTAAATTAAAGAGAGAGAAATAACTTCCCTCCTCTTAATTCTGAGAAAACATGATAGTGGGAAGTTGGTTGTGTTGAGTTTTATGTCCTAAAACGCATGATTTGTAAACAATAAACTTATTATGTTAATCAATATAGATGTTATTGAAGTTTGATTCAATAAAGTTGTTATTGAATGTTTGAATTTCTCATTTCGTTTTAGAAATAACCTAAATCCAATAAACTAAGATCCATGGCTATTACATGAATAACTTTATGTAGAGACATAAGAGTGGATCAAGTTCGAGTAGATAGCCAAAATGGTCTATAGTATATGGATAAGGCTCGGTACCTTATTTTGAGGAAACTATTGGATACGATCCACTTTGTAGATGTTACAATTGTTATAAAATGCTACAAACGAAATGATCATAATTCGTTCACGTGGAGACATACGAGTGGTGGTGTCCTATGCAAAGATTTTGTATAAGATCAGACCAAGAAATTAGTCATGTTTACTTTATAACGTTGTTTACTGTTTATGACTAATTATTTCAAAGCGATGACCTAAGTAACTTGACCTTAATCCTAAGCTAACTATGAACTCTTATTTATCCGGGATTATCCTTAGATTTTCATGGGTGAGTGTTGGCTCAACAGCGCCGGCTCAATAAAGGTCCCATTTCAGGGATAAGACTGGGTAGATAGTTGGGAACATAGGGTGTAAGATGGAAATCACTCCTATATAGATAGTTGAGGACATAGGGTGTAAGATGAAAATCACTCCTACCCGCTTTTAGGGATAATAGAGAGGTTGTTCCCTTAAGTGCTGACTCTGGGTCTTGAAGAAAGGGCCCAAACCTCTCATTGGCTCGAGAGGGACTCGGTTTAGTGATTGTACCATAAACCAATTGTTCATTAAAGGATCAGTGAGACATAAGGAACCAGATGTAGTCTCGGGAGTAAAACAGCTTTTGACCCAGCCGCTATTACAAATAACCTGTGAATGGTTGACTTACTAATCATGGTTATATCAAGTGGACACAATATATCTATAGTGAGGGGAGTGCAACTACTGGGCTTTAGTGGAGTAACCCAATAGTTAACAAATGTTGGTTAATTAAGTTAAAGAGTTTAGTTGGTTAATCTTGGATCATTGGAGTCCATGATCTGTAGGTCCATTAGGTCTCCCTACTAGCTCACAAATAGATTAAACCTTAGAATAGAGTGATGAATAAATTTAAAGTGCTCAAATTTGAATTCAGGAAATTAGTAATTATATACGATATAATTACACGTTTAAATATCGAATTAAACGAAATTGGAGAATCAGATAATAGTTAAATATGATTTAAATATTAAAATTACATGAATGAGGATTCATGTTTGTGGAATTAGTGGTATAAATAATTTAATATTGGATATTAAATTATTTTAATAAATTAAATTATTTAAATTAATTTTATTTAAAATTAATTATTTGAACTAATTTTATTTGAAATTAGAAATTTGAATTTTTGGAAAATTCAAATATTTAAATTCAATTTTAGATTTAATTTAAATTTTATGAAAATTTAAGAAAATTGAATTTAAAAATAAAAATTTTGGAAATCCCCAATTTAATGGGTTTTTCCTTCTTTTGACACTCACAATTCCATTTTAAATACACTTACTTAATGTAGATTTGGTGTCAATTTGCTCTGCATTTTGATTGCACTAGTTAAGTTGGAGAAACTCAGTTGATTTGAGAGAGAGAGAGAGGAGGCATGCAAAAGTGGTTTTTGCTAAGATTGGTTGAAGAAGGTATTCTTCAACTACAGCTGAAAAAAAACCTAGTCCTTTCCTCCAAGATTCTTCAAGTTAGAATTCATTTTGGATCCCACAATCCAATCTTAGGTTCAAGAGAATAGGTGGTCTACACGCTTTTAGAGTCAAAATTGAAACTAATTTTGTGGATTAAAGGAGTTCTACAAAGGTATATCTGAAACCCTCTTTTTTCTGTTATGAACATGCTTTCTTAAATGCTAAAATTGTTGAATTTGAGTGCTTAATGATTCTGTTTGATTTCATTAATTGTATGCTAACTCCAAAGTTTGGTATCAGAGCATGATTTAAGTACTCAATTCATAGTAATTTTAGCTTGGTGGGTGATTTTGATAGGTTGTATGAATATAGTGGCTGATATGGATGTTTTCAGTTTTGGCATTAAAATTCTCTTCAATTAAGTATTAATTGTTGAAATTGGCTCTTTTTTTATGGGCCTTAACGTGTGTTTAGGAGTCTGTAAATTTGTTAGAGTCAATAGAATTGTAATTAGGTTGTAATTGAAGAAATAAGTAAGAGAGGTCAGTTGCAGATGTTCAAGTTTGAAGCTACTACCAGCAGCGTTGCAAAGTTGCCACAGAGCATTGCAATGTTGTTCTTCATCAGCCCGAGGCATTGCAACACTGGGATGGAGCATTGCAATGCTACCCATCCCAACCCAGAAAGCACGCGTGTTGTTAGGGTTGATGCCTTAAATCTCGTAGGGTCCTGTGTTTTGTAAACATTAGTATGAACAAACACTTTGTGATTTATAATATATGATATTTTATTCACTTCAGTCTATGAAATATTTGCTATTTTAGTTGCATTAACCACAAACCAATAAACAAAGATCCATGGTTATCGTTGTAACTTAAACATATATGTAGAGATATACAAGTGGATCGTGTTTTAAGTGATAACCTATATGGTTTGTAGTATATGGATAATGAGGGATACCTTATTTTGGTAACACTATGAGTGTGATCCGCTTTATAGACGTTACAAATGTTGTAAAGTACTACAAATGATCTGATCCCGATCATTCATATATTAGACATGCGAGTGGGGATATTCTATACAAAGGAATTTGTATAAGACCTAACCACGAAATGTTTAGTCTTGTTTTATAACGCCGTTCATAATTGAGACTTTCATTTCACTAGGATGACCATAGGTAACGTGACCTTAATCCTTAGTGAGTTATGAACTCTTGTCTATGAAGGCGGTCCTTTGATTTGCATAGGTGAAAGTGGCCAGATCTCCGACTCAACAAGCCTACCATTTTTTGGATTTGTCTGATTGGGGAGCTAGGAACTCAGCTACACAAGATGGAATTCACTCCTTCCTCGAAGCAGGAGTAAGTAGATAAATTTTTCCCTTAAGAGCTGATTTCAGGTCTTGAACAATGTGGCGCCACACCTTCTCTTGGCCCGAGAAGGGTTTAGTCATAGTGGGACTATGATCTTTGTTCATTAGAGGAATCAGTGGTACTTAAGGAGTTAGATGTAACTATAGGGACAAAATGATAATTTGGTCCAACTGTACTTATGAGCGATTTGTGAAGGGTCATCATACTATTGATTGGTTATATCCAATTGACACATAAATATATATGTAGTGCGAAGAGTGCAACTGTCAGTCTTTAGTGGAGTATTCGACAGTTAATGGATGGCGGATAATGGGATTAAAGATTTTAGTCAGTTGTTCACGTACAGTTGGAGATTCAAGCTACAGGTCCATAAGGTCCCTTTGGTAGCTCAATGGATTCAAGTTGAGAATCAATTTTTGGATTAGTTTGAAATATTCAAATTAACAAGAGGGAATTTAATTATATATGATATAATTCAATTATATATGATATAATTGACATGATATATTTGATATATTATTATTGGATTAGAGGAATTAATATAAATATAACTTATATTAAATGCCATAAAAAGAGAAAAAAAACAATGGTTTATATATTGTATATGATGCGATATTAAAACTATAGGTTATAAATGATAAGTTAGTTATTGTATTTATTTATAATGTATTAATTATATGATAATTAAATTTCCTTTTTTCAATAACCGACCTTAGTGGGTGGTTAGACAGTTTTATGGCAATTGTGGGACAAAAAGAAATTGGATTCCAAAATCTCACACGACACACAACTGACACAATTAACTATCGAATGACTACATGATAGAATCTAGTTTACTATACGATAGTGCTCTTTTTTAAACAATCGAGCGTCGAGTCTATGCGATAGAATTTCATTTTCTACACGATAGTTCTTCCTATTACTCGATCGTCTCCTCCTCCTCCATTCCTCTTTCCCTCTATCCAAAATAAGCCAGAGCCCACAACTTCAGGATTCTGACACCGAGAATACGAAGGCAATCTTGTGGTGGTGTCCGATTGTTTGAGGATCGAGTGTTACTCGTTGCTGGTGTTCAAGGGAGTTCGAGCTCTTGTTCGTTGTGTTTGAGTTTGATCGAGGGAAACACTTGAAGAAAAGGTTATTCATGTTGGGGTTGATGTCCTAAATCTCGTAGGGTCCTGTAGTTTGTAAACACATTATGATCAAACATTTGTGATGTAATAATATGAGATATTTTCTTCACTGTTGTCTATGAAATATGAGATATTTTAGTTGCATTAACCAGAAACCAATAAATTAAGATCCTAGGTTATCGTTGTAACTTAAGCATGTATGTAGAGACATACAAATGAATCATGCTTTAAGTGATAACCTAAATGGTCTATAGTATATGGATAAATGAGGGAAACCTTATCCTGGTGATACTACAAATACGACCCGCTTTGTAGATGTTACAAATGTTGTAAACTGCTATAGATGGTCTGATCCTGATCATTCATGTGGAGACATGTAAGCGGGGGTATCCTATACAAAGGAGTTTGTATAAGATCGAACCACAAAATTTTTAGTCTCATTATATAACGCTGTTCATGACAGAGACTTTCTTTCACTAGGATGACCTTAGGTGACAACCTTAATCCTGAGTGAGTTTGGAACTCCTGTCTACGAAGGCGGTCCTTTGATTTGTATGGGTGCAAGTGGCCAGATTGCCGAATCAAACTTACCACTTTAGGGATTTATCTGATTGGGGAGTTGGGAACTCAGCTACACAAGATGGAATTCACTCCTTCCCTAAAGCAGGGGTAAGTAGATAGATTGCTCCCTTAAGGGCTAATTCCGGGGCTTGAACGATGTGGCGCCATATATTTTCTCATGGCCTGGGAAGTGTTCACTCATACTAGGATTATGATATATTGTTCATTAGAGGAATCAGTAGTACTTAAGGAGTTAGATGTAACTACAGGGGCAAAACGGTAAAATAGTCAAGTTGTACTTACAAGTGATATGTGAAAGGTTATCGTACTGTTGATTGGTTATATCCAATGGACACATAAATATATCTGTAGTAAAAAGAGTGCAACTGTCGGTATTTAGTGGAGTGCCTGGTAGTTAACGGGTGGTGGATATCGTGATTAAAGAGTTTAGTCAATTATTCACATACAGGTCCATAAGGTCCCCTTGGTAGCTTAATGGATTCAAGTTGAGAATTAGTTTTTGGATTAGTTTGAAGTGTTCAAATTAACAAGAGAGAATTTGATTATATATGATATAATTAAATTGCTTCAATTATATGTGATATAATTGATTTGATGTATTTGATACATTGATTGGGGAAATTGATATAAATATGATTTATATTAAATAAAGGAGAAAAGAACTATGGTTTAGATATTACATATGATGTGATATTAAAACTATAGGTTATAAATATAATATGATAAGTTAGTTATTATATTTATTTATAATAAAAACAGTTATGAGATAATTGTAATTGGTTTCTCCTTTAACCGTGTGTGAACTGGGAGGTTATTTTCAATTTTAATAATTGAAGAATAAAAATGAAAAAGGTTTTCATTTTCTGGATGATTGCTTTAGAATTGCAATTACTAATTGATCGCTCACGAGAAACTAAACGATCGAGCAAGATATTACTATACGATCGAGTACCCATTGTCTATACGATAGACTAATCCTTTTTCCCACTTATTCGATCGTGTAGCTTAATCGTATACATCCTCCTTCCCTCTACCAAATTCATATAGAGCCCACACCTCCTAGAGTCTCACTCCGAGAATACCAAGGTTACTGAGTAGTAGTGTAGAGGGTTGTTGTTCAAGGATTAGACAGTTCGAGATTGCTAGACGATTGCTCACCAGAGCGAGAGATTGCTAGACGATTGCCCACGAGAGCAAGAGATTGCTAGATGATTGCTAATGAGAGCAAGAGATTTCCAGAAGAAAAATTCTTCAAAGGTATGTCTCTTAATTCCTTTTGATTTAGTAAGAAAGCATGCTGTAATTTTTCTCTATAATGCATAACTGTTCTTATATGTTAATGAATGCATTTATTCTTTCACAATGGGCTTGGAAAGGTCTTGCTTCCGCTCACTGGTTCTCTTGAATAAGAGATCCTTCAATTCAAAGGTATTGTTTTTTTGATCCTTTGTATTTAATTCTGACGCATGTTGTAATTTATGTTTAATGCATAATTTATTTAGTATGATTGTAAATGTTTGAGTTCTTTCTCAATGGAATTTAAGACAATCCGCTTCCACTCAAAGGTGTGACACCCCGTCCCAGACCACCTTCTTAGCCTAGAGAAAGGTGTGACTATAGCAGTTACCAACCCTTGGGCTGACACTTACTGCCTAATAACTCTTGCGGAATAACTCTGATACCAATTATAATTCATATGCAACGGGATGTCTTTAGGCCCATAATTTATTAACTTAGAAACTTAATATGTTTAGAGTATTTACAACATTAGATTTACAAGTCCCAAAACCCACAAACCCTAGTCCCTATATGACATAGTAACATGTGTACAATATTAACCGTAACCACCTAGCAAGCGGTTACAAGTCTTTTAGCCCTTTAGTGGCAGAGCAGATACTGAGCTGTCTTCAGAGGATTTGACCGCTACCTATGGGGGGGGGGGGGGGGGGGAGGAAACAAAAATATTTGAAAAAAGGGAGTGAGCTTACGCTCAGTGAGTGACCGAGAAAACATAATAAATTCTCATGTGTAATTTCAGAAAATAGTTTTATCTTAAATATAAACTTTTGCAGCATAAATATTTTTCAAGCGTAAATTATATAAAGCTGTTTTAAACATAAAACAGTAAAATCATTTCTCAAATCAAAGTACTGTATAACTGGTAAAATAATGGCAACAACAACTACTAGTCCAGAGAGAACCCTTTTGCTCAATCTCTGACTTTATTGACCTATGGCCACACTAATTACCTTCACACATTAGGTACTACTGCTCAGATACCTTCTCCTTGTACTTCAGTATCGAGCTATTAGGATACCTTTTCTAACGTACTTCAGTATCCTGTTGGCTTGGTACCTTCTCAAACGTACTTCAGTACCAATAGATACCTTCTCCTTGTACTTCAGTATCTAGTTGGGTGGATGCCTTCTCCTTGTACTTCGGCATTCCATTTTACCAAAACTATATATAAACAACTTTTCTCTTTAAAGCATGTACAGTATAACACATATACAACATGACTTTAAAGATGGTAACACATGCTGGATAAAATCAATACATATACATATGTAAATAGTTTTACAACAATATGCATGTGTTCAAATCACAGTTCAAACTTGCTTGGAAACCACTTTATAAAACTAGTAGGCATGAGAATTATTTTCGTAAACATGCTTTCTGTAAAACGTTTGTAATAAAAACAGTTTAAAAACATTTTAACCACTCACCTCGAATTCTTAGGAATTTTTCACTCTAGTAGCTCCTCGGGTCCCCTTTTCACCCCTAGAATCCAAATTCAAATTACAACTTAGATTACTCATAGTTCTGAATCTTATTTTGAAATACTTCCTTCTACAAACTTATTCTAAAATTTCTTAGGAATCTTACCCTAATCTTTCAGCTCAGAATTTCTCGTGGTTTTGCCGGAATCTCAAAATCTTCAAGACTGGCTCAGACTGATCCAACAGTCTAACCCTTCTGCTTTCCTCTCAACCTCCAGCCCAGTTTCTTTCCGTCTTTTCCTCTGACAGCACTACTCTGAAAACTAGACTTCTAGAGCTTTCAGATGGCTTTGAAATCACTCCAAACGCACGGGTAGATTGGAAGATCTCCTCGTCCAAAGTTGACAAATTCCTTTGAACCCTCACTGCCCTATACTTTCTCTACGAAATTTATGATTTTTGTGTGATTTGAAAATGAAATCCCAACTCCCTATTTATAGGCATTCAAATTGCTCGTGGGATTGACAACAACCTACTTGGCTACATGGCCAAATGTTTAATCCTCCCTTTATCAACGTAAGCTAACTTCCCCTTAGTTCAATGTGTTCTTCCAAAACGCATCCAACACAATTTCTTAGGGTTTAAGAATTTCTCTTAATCAGACACCTAGATTTTAATTGACGTTTGCCATTACGTCTTCAACTTTGTTTGTATTTCAAATTAGGATTTTTAAATGCATAATCCACCCCACGCGTCCAAATACATCGCCAAGAAGCTTGCTCGGCCGTTCAATGCATAGGCGAGGCATGGGTGTGATGTCCGAATCGGACAAAGCAAAGCAACGCATAGGCGCTCTCGCTCTTTCCACCCTCGGCAGTGTCGCTCTCTCCACTCTCAGCAGTGTCGCCTCTCCCACTTTCTCGCTGGTCTTGCTCTCTTCACTCTCGCTCCCTCCAGCAATCTCGCTGTCTTGCTCTCTCCAATCTCGCTTTCTCCAACTTTCTTGCTAGTCTCGCTCTCTCCACTCTCGCTCTCTTCAGCTTTCTCGTTGGTCTCGCTCTCTCCAGCTTTCTCACTGGTCTCGCTCTCTCCCATCTTCTATCCAATCTCGCTCTCTCCCATTTCCTCTCCAATCTCGCTGGTCTCGATCTCAATGATCTCGCTTTCAACGATCTCGCTCTTAGCTACTGCGAATTGTTTGTCTCCGTGCAACTTCTACACGTTTTTTTCCAGATTTTCCCCAAAATAATTTCCCATATTTTTCTAAGTCTTTCAATCCTTTCTTCATTTATAACGCATTTCACATAACTTCTCTATACTTAGCCGAAATTTCCCAAACTTAATTTCCATATTTTTCTTTTTTCAAATCCTCATCCCTTCTTCACCATTTCATACTAACTTTCTCATCAACCTACTCAAACTTATATTATACAAATTTAGATAGGACACACAATTAAGTGGAAAATTAAGACAATTTAAATAAGAAAACACACTTAAGTGTAAAATTGGATTGGGGGTTCACATATGGTAACCAAGAAGAGGGACTGGTAAGTTTGCCACGGTGGCTTTTAACACAGAGCTCAAAATGTATAATCCCAACAAAATTATGATTGATCCTGGGAGCTTTACTATACCTTGCTCCATTGGAGGACTATACATCGGGCAAGCATTGTGTGACCTTAGATCCAGCATCAACTTGATGCCTCTGTCGATCTTTAAGTAGTTGAATGTGGGGCAACTTGCACCCACGACCATGACTCTCCAACTGGCAGATAGATCTCTGGTGCATCCAGAGGGGAAGGTGAAGGACGTGCTGGTTACCATTGAAAAATTTATATTACCAACCGAATTTATCATCTTAGATTACGAAGCCGACAGAGATGTGCCCATCATCCTAGGGCGATCATTTTTATCAACAATTCGTGCCCAGATTGATGTGCACAAAGGAGAGATCACCTTAAGTGTGAATAGACAGAAGCTCAATTTTAACATCATCTGTGCCATGAGATTTTATAACGATGAAGAACTGAATGAATCCGATGACAACCAAAGTTTAAATGAAGAAGAGAAGCCTTTGCTCAAAAACTTTTTATTCATTACCCGCAACTTTGCATTTAGCTTTTGAGAATGCGTTTGTTCAAAACAAATCAAAGCTTTGCGATTTGTTATTCGAATGCGGCGTTGAACCTGGTTACGCTCTTCGTTTTGGCTTACCCCCATGTGTGTCATGTGGGCATCCAACTTCGGTTGCATTCCATATTCAACTCAACTCTTGTCTTGCTTGATTTGGTTTATGCCCGACAGAAGAGTTGCGCTTATGTGTTGATTCTGGCGACTTACCTTCGTTTTGGCTTGCCCCCACGTGTGTCATGTGGACATCCAACTACGGGTAAGTGCCTTTCACAACTTAACTCTTATCAACATGGGTTTCCCCATTGTGTTGACAGTGGAGTTATTATTCTCAAAATATATATTTTTTTTTAATAAAATGATCGCAATGTAATGAACGTAATTCTCTAAGATCGCTGCCACCCCCAAACTTAAAGGTTGGTAGCGCTCTCACCGCAAAGCTGAAAACAAAATCAACAAGAATGTGGTAACAAACATTTGAGCGAAGGTTTGCGCAAAATAAAACTTAAAACTTTCAAAATTTGAAGAATCTAATAAAAGTAAGGTGAGTCTTACAATATTTAGTTAGCGGATGCGGTGAATTATACGTACCGTCATCGATGCATCGCAAAAGAGGGCAATCAGACAAGGAGAATTTCAAAAGGATAATGCATAAAAGATAACAAGAAAAGAACCTTAAATTGAATAATGCATGTGACCATGCTTTGGAGTTCATACGATCGAAGCCATGCGTTAAAAGATGGAGGGAATTCTTCCATTGTAACTACGCACCGAGGAGACTTATTGTCGCACCTACAAGGAGCAAACGCACCACAATCAAGGAAGCAGCTGTATATCCAAAATAACAATAAAAATAAACTAAACTAAGAAAGCAAGGTAAAGATAGAGTAGAAGACGTCCCTGAAGAGATTGGAGTGATGTCACCCAAAGAGTCTCCCATGTAGGAGATTGCTCTCAATTGCTTAGGTCAAGGGGCTTGCCCCAACCTGTGGAACTTCCGACAATTGTTGGGTGCATGTTGGCCACCATTGCTTAGAATTACCTTCAGCTCATGTGATTGATTGCCCTTTTATCTTGGGGTTAATACTGGCTTTCGACGCATCACCTACACTTCAATATTGTTTATAACTTGGTCGCACAAGCTACAATACTCCCAAGGTAAAAAGGTTGCCTGCAAAAACACAAAACTCAATAAACTATCAGCTGCCAAGTCCCCCACAACGGCGCCAAAAACTTGATGACGAAAATTTAGTCGTCAAAGACGTGATGACAAAAATTATGTGGGACGCAAAATGCGATGCATGTCTTAGGTTATGCATTTATACTTATGCGTCGGTGGTCATGCGTTGGAATAAAACTATGCGTTAACGAATTTATGTCATGACCATGTGTTCCCATCACAAGTTTTCTTACGCTCGCGCCAAGTATAACGCAGACGCAAGTTTCTCGGGTGATCCGAGGTCAAACTTAAGGACTTGTAGCTAAAGGGTATGCGGTAATGTGTATGCGACAGATGAATAAAAGAATGATGGAGGGTATAAGCTAATAACTACTCCTACTCCTAACTAACAAATAAAGCAGTAGAAGTATGAATGAGAGGTAGAGACACGACAACTATTGATGCATAGTAAATGCATGGAAAAATAGATAAAATGTGAGGATGTCTTCATCGCAACCCTAAGCTTGACCGCAAGGGCAACCCTAGCCAATGCAAGTTATGCGATTATGCTACACACACTTGTGCCTAACTCTAGGACGCATGCGATGTATATGCGACATGTCAAGAGGCCTTATTTCTAAGTCTCTATTCCTGCTCATGTGCTTCCACACATAAACAAGATGACCGCATACCACCGTATCCTACTTCTTGAATGCATGCAATATCCTCTCCATAGGGTGCATACTCTATGTAATAGCAAACAGAGCTTATCTTTAAGTTCCTCATTCTTGCTTATGTGATCTGATCCGCTCTCTCGAGTCTTAGATCTGGTTTTTAGACTACTCACCCAAGTATGCCTAAATGATGAATGATGCGCTCATAAGACAAGGTAATCACATAAACCTGGCTGACATAAGATTATTCCTATCTTTAGTGAACACTGGCTTACATTGCTTAATGCGACCAACCACTTACCCTTCCGGACAGTTGGTTGTTGCCGACTTTACTCATAGACAAGTGTTGCGTCCGCCTATAGACAGGAGTTGCTACAGCTTCACACTAAGCAAATAAGGTTTTCTCACAACACTCACGTAACGCACACCTCCCGGTGGTTTGCTATATGCTTCATATTCCTATGTCATATGATTAAGTATGCGATACTCTAACAGTCTCACTAAGTGATGCAATGAAAGTTAAAGATGCTAAGTAAATGAAGATGGAGATAGAGTTGAAGGAAATATAGAAATACATTGATCACAAAATGTATTAATTTCTTAAGCCAAAATGTAATACAATACAATATAAGAAAAGAAGATAAATGGAAAAGGCTAGCTGGAAGCAATGTCTCGCTTCCAGCAGATGTGTGTCAAGGCTGCCGGTGGTGCCATGGAAGGGCGGTGGAGCTGACTCTCTCGAGATCTAACTCCGGCGAAGGCTCCGGTCGTCACTCGGAATGAATGAAGGAGATTATACACATCTAGATGTGTATAAGAGACAGGCTGGAAGCAATGTCTCGCTTCCAGCAGATGTGTGTCAAGGCTGCCGGTGGTGCCATGGAAGGGCGGTGGAGTTGATGTCTCTTATACACATCTAGATGTGTATAAGAGACAGGTCTAAAACACAAGGATCCGCCCTAAGGCAAGCCTCGGGCAAAAAACCTTGGATAAAATGAAATTCTGCTCATCGGCTTTTATTTATAGACTTGATCACCGACAACATTAATGGACTTGCTCTGATTCTAACATTCATGGCGCGTTAGTTTTTTTCTGAATCTCTGCTGCTAACGGCGTAGTAGGTGAAATGTCAACATCATCTTTTGATTCTCCCAAGGTATGCGTTAATGTTTCCATTCCACCAACCTTGCGTTCATCTCGCTATTATGGTTATCATCGTGTAGCCACAATCTTGCGATGACCGAATTCGCTTAATGACCGAAACTTCTACGCGATGACCGCAATCGCTTGACGATCACTACTCCTATGCAATGGACTCATACAGTCGATTACCACAACACCTATACATTGAACGTATGTGTTCGCCTTTGCGATGGAGAAATTCTCAGCATGCGGTCGTTTTTGTGATAGCCCGGCTTCTGCGTATGCGTCTGCTTTCTACGTTAGCTACAAAAATAGACAACTGAACGCATAATAACGTATAATAGTGGATTAGCCAAAATTCTTGATACCGAATGACGCAAACTCATTTTCTCATAAATTCCTAACATATTCGCCGCATATTTCACTTAATAATCCTCATAATTCTAAATAAAAGGCCTAAGATGACGTGCATTTCTGCCCGTCATCGACATCTGCATTCTTCACGCTACAGATATATTTCTGTGTCCATTGGATATAACCAATCAATAGTATGATGATCCTTCACAAATCGCTCGTAAGTACAGTCAGGCCAATTTATCATTTTGCCCCTATAATTACATCTAACTCCTTAAGTACCACTGATTTCTCTAATGAACAATACATCATAGTCCTACGATGAGTAAATCCTTCTCGGGCCAAGAGAAAGTGTGGCGCCACATTGTTCAAGTCCCTAAATCAGCCCTTAACTTAAGGGAGCAATTTATCTACTTACCCTTAAATCGAGGAAGGAGTGAATTCCATCTTGTATTGCTGAGTTCCCAACTCCCAAATCAGACGAATCCTCAAAGTGATAGGTTTGAGTCAGCGATCTGACCACTCGCACCCATATAAATCAAAGGACCGCCCTCATAAGCAGAAGTTTCCAACTTACTCAAGATTAAAGTCATGTTACCAATGGTCATCTTAGTGAAATGAAAGTCTCTGTCATGAACGATGTTATATAACGAGACTAAACATTTTGTGGTCCAGTCTTATACAAACTCTTTTGTATAGAGTATCCCCGCTCGCATGTCTAATACATGAATGGTCAGGATCAAACCATTTATAGTACATTACAACACTTGTAACATCTACAAACCAGGCCACCCTCGTAATGTCAACAGGATAAGATTTCCTTTCTATTATTACATCACAAAATGTTTGTTCAAATACATGTTTACAAACTACTAGACCCAACAAGATTTATGGCATCAACTCCAACAATCTCCCACTTGTCCTAAAGCTAGTGAGGTGTACAAGAAAATACAAGTATAAATCAATAAACTAGGACACAAAGGCCTAATACAACAATACTCCCACTTGCCATAGTTAAGTCATGGATGGTCCCATAGACCGATGCTCTGAAGGTGAGCTCTAAACACTGTAGCTGTGAGAGCCTTCGTAAATGGGTCAACAACATTTTGCTCTGAAGCTGTCTTCGTGATTATTATGTCTCCTCAATGCACAATCTCTCTGATAAGATGGTATTTTCGCTCGATATGTTTGTCGTGCTCGTGACTTCTAGGCTCTCTAGAATTTGCCACAACGCCATTATTATCACAGTAAAGGGTGATGGGCCAAGGCATGTCTGGAACAACTTCCAGATCAATCAGTAACTTTCTAAGCCAAACGACCTTCTTAGCAGCTTCACAAGCCGTTACATACTCGATTTCCATAGTGGAGTCAGCGATGCATCTCTCTTAGTGCTTCACCACATTATAGCTCCTCCGTTAAGAGTGAACACATCCTGAAGTGGATTTCCGAGAATCCTTATTAGTCTGGAAATCAGAGTCTGTGTATCCAGTAAGGATCAAATCCTTAGATCCATACACAAGCATGTAGTTCTTCATTCTCCAAAGATACTTGAAGATGTTCTTGACAGCAATCCAGTAACCATGTCCTGAATTAGACTGATAGCTACTGACTATCCTCATAACATAACAAATGTCAGGTCGAGTACATAACATCGCATACATCAAACTGCCTACGTCAGATGCGTAGAGGGTCTGTCTCATTTCCTCAACCTCTTGAGGTGTCTTAGGACATTGGTCCTTAGACAATGTAACTCTATGTCGAAAAGGCAAAAGGCCCCTCTTAGAGTTTTGCATCGAGTACTTGATCAATATCTTGTCAATGTACGATGCTAATGACATGCAGAAATACATGTCATCTTAGGCCTTTTATTTAGAATTATGAGGGCTGTTAAGTAGAATATGCTGCAATTATGTTAGGAATTCATGAGAAAATGAGCTTGTGGCATTCAACATTAATAATCTCGGCTAACCCATTATTATGTGCTAATATGCGTTGAATTGTCAATTTTTTTAGCCAACACAGGAAGTGAACGCAAACGCGGAATTCGGACTACCGCATAGACAACCGCATGCGGAGAAAGTCTCCATCGCAAAGGAGAACAGATTCGATCAACGTATGGGTGTTGCGGTAATCAACCGCGTGCGTCCATCACATAAGAGTTGCGATCGTCAAGCAATTGGGGTCATCCTGTAGAAATTGCGGTATTAAACGAATGCGATCACTACATGATTGCGGCTACGTGATAACGCATAATAGAGGGATCAACATAAGTTTGGTGGAATGAACGAGTGCATATCTCGAGGAAATTAAAAGATGATGTTGACATTTCACCTACCACACCGTTAGCAGCAGAGATTCAGAAAAAGACTAACGCGTCGTGAATGTTAGACTCAGAGAAGTCCATTAATGTTGTCGGCGATCCAAGCTCTATATAAAGAAGCAGATGAGTAGAATTTTAACTTATCCAGGGTTTTCCCTGCGATCTAGACTTATGCGTGAGAAGAAAGCTTGAGAGTTCTTCATTTCCTTCTTCCATTTCGAGTGTCGATCGGAGCCTTCGACCGGAGCTAGATCTCGAGAGAGTCAGCTCCACCGCCCTTCCATGGCACTACCGGCAGTCTTGACGCACATCCGCTGGAAGCAAGTCATTGCTTCCAGCTGGTCCTTTCCTTTTCTCTTCTTTTCTTATATTGTATTGTAACATTTTGTGATTAAGGAATTAATACATTATATGTTTAATGCATTTCTGTGTTTCCTTCGATTCCATCTCCATCTTTCTTTACTTAGCATTTGTAACTTCATTGCATCATTTAGTGAGATTTCTAGAGTATCGCATACTTAGTCATGTGAATTAGGGATATGAAGCATGTAGCAAACCACCGAAAGGCTAACGCAGCGCTTGTCTATGAGTGAAGTTAGCAATAACTAATTGCTCGGGAGGGTACGTGGTTGGTCGCATTAAGGAATGTAAGCTATTGTTCACTAGAGATAGGAATAATCTTGGGTCGGCCAAGTTTATGTGGTTACCTTGTCTTATGTATGCGACCATCACACCTTTAGAGCTACTCGAGAGAGAGTCTAAAGAAAGAACCTAAGACTCGAGAGAGCTTGGTTAGAATCGATGATCGAGAGAGCTAGATTAGGTTTGCAAAAGCAAGAATGGGGAACTTAGAGATAAGTTCTGTTTGCTTTCACACAACGTATGCACCCTACGGATAGGATATTGCATGTGTCCAGAAGTAGAATACGGTGGTATATGGCTATCACGCTCATGCGACGAGAGCACGGGAGCGGGTTATGGAGGTTTAAGCAGGCATAGGCTTCCCGGCACTATCGCATATACATCACATACGTCCTAGGATTAGGTTAAAGTGTATGTAGTATGATCGCATAGCTTGTGTGGGCTAAGGTTGCCCTTGCGGTCAAGCTCAGTGTTGCAGTGAAGACATCTCCACATTTTATTTATTTTTTCATCCATTTAGTTCCTGTCAATAGTTGTCGTATCTCTACCTCTCATTCATATTCTCATTGCATTGTTTGTTAGTTAGGAGTATGAGTAGTGTTAGCTTAGCAACCCCTCCATCATTCTTTTATTCAACCGCCGCATGCACATTACCGCATTCATATAGATACAAGTCCCTGAGTTCGACCTCGGATCACCCGAGAAACTTGCGTTCACGTTATACTTGGCATGAGTGCAAGAAAACTTGTGACAAGAACACATGGTCATTGCATATATTTGTTAACGCATAGTCATTACAACACATAACCATCAACGCATGATAATTAACGCATACACTAAGAACATGCATCGCATATTGTGTTTCACCGGATTCTAGTTGTTGAGTAATTGACATCTAATTTCCCGTCATCAGATGCTTGAGACAATGCTAGCACTTTGTTCTTTTGATCTTGAAAGATTTGAATCCCAAGAACATACTGATCCTCTCCCAAATCATTCATTTGGAATTGGGTCGCCAGCCAGTTTTTAACTAAATTGGGTTGTCAGCCAGTTTATAACTAAACTGTTGATGATTTTCTTATAAACACAAGACTTATCAACATTTTGGTCAAAGCCATAAGATTTGGTCGCAGTATCAAACCTTATGTTCCAAGATCAAAATGTCTGTTTCAGTCCATAAATGGACCGATTTAGTTTGCAAACCTTTTGCTCCTGACCTTGGGTTATGAATCCTTCAGGTTGTACCATATAAATGGTCTCCTCAAAATTACCATTCAAAAAGGTAGTCTTGACATTCATTTGCCATATCTCATAGTCATAATATAAGGCAATGGACAGAAGGATGTGGATAGACTTAAGCATGGCAACAGTTGAGAAAGTCTCCTCATAGTCAACTCCCTCCACCTAAGTATAACCCTTTGCTACAAGTCTAGCCTTAAAGGTTTGTACCTTCCCATCAGCATCTCATTTCCTCTTGTAGATCCATTCCTTACCTATAGGTTTAACCCCATTAGGTTGATCTACAAGATCCCATACTGAGTTGAAGTACATAGACTCCATCTCTAGATTTATGGCTTTGACCCATTCATCTCTGTCAACATCCTCCATTGCCTTCTTATAAGACAATGGATCCTCAACCTCGCCATCGGCTACTATAGCCAGGATTTCAGTTAAACCCATATAGCAAACAGGTGGGTTCGCAACCCTTCCACTATGTCGAGGTTCCCTCAACTCTTGAGTTGTATTTGACCTACTACATGAACTTCCATCAACAACTCTTGTTGATGTAGCAAGCTCTTCAAAACCTCTTGTTGAAGTTTCAGTAGTGTCTTTGGAAAATTCACTCAATACTATTTTACTTCTCGGACTGTGCTCCCTTATATGATCCTCCTCAAGGAAGGTAGTGTTTGTCGACACAAACACCCTATTTTCCTTAGGATCATAAAAGTAACCCCCTTGTGTCCCTTTGGGGTAGCCTACAAATAGGCACAGCCTCGAACGTGATTCCAATTTCTTAGGATTAGCCTCAAGCACATGGGCTGGGCAACCCCAGATGCGGAAGTGACGTCAACTAGCTTTATCCCTTCCACAACTCCAAAGGTGTTCTAACAACACTCTTAGAAGGAATACAATTGAGGATATAGGCTACAGTTTATACTACAAGACCCTAAAACGAGTCGGGTAAGGAAGCATAACTCATCATCGATCGAACCATATCCAAGAAGGTTTTGTTTCTCCTCTCTGATACATCATTCTGCTGAGATGTACCAGGTGCTGAGAGTTGGGAAACGATTCTATGTTCTATCAAATAGTTCTGAAACTCAAAATCCAAAAATTCTCCACCCCGATTTGATCGAAGTGTCTTAATTCATTTATCTAATACGTTTTCAACTTCAGCCATCAACTCTTTGAATTTTTCAAAGAATTTTGACTTATGTTGCATCAAATAAACATACCCATATCTCGAATAATCATCAGTAAAAGTGATTAAATTCTCGTAACCTCCCCTAGCTCATACATTCATCGGACTACATAGGTCTGAATGTACTAACTCTAGAGGCACTTTAGCTCGATAACCTTTTCCAGTAAAAGGTCTTTTAGTCATCTTGCCTTCAAGGCATGACTCGCACACAGATAAAGAATTTTGCTCTAACTCGTTTAGAAGTCCATTCTTCACCAATCTCTCAATCCTATTGAGATTTATGTGCTCTAATCGAAGGTGCCAAAGTTGGACATTTTCTTTAGGAGAAAGTTTAAGTCGTTTATTTTGAGTTACAACAGAGTTAAACATCTCTACGTTATGGAGGGAGTTTGTTGCTAACGTACATACAAGTTATTTTCTAGTAAAGCTGAACATATCTCAACACCATCTTTAAGAATAAACACTTTATTCATAGAAAAGTTGAGAGTATATTTACATTCAAGCAGACACTTTACAGAAATTAAGTTCCTCTTAAGTTCAGGAACAACATATACATCATGTAATATGAGAAATCTATTCTGTAAATTTAACTGGAGGTCTCTCACTGCCATAGCTAAGATGACGTGCCCGGTGCCTATTCACATCATCATCTCTCCAGCTTTAAGCTGCCTCCAGGATCTAATCTCCTGAAAAGAAGAACAAACATGATTAGTGGCCCCAGAGTCTATGATCCAGGCAGAATCATCAATCTCCACTAAACAAGTTTTCAGAACTAGTAAATCACATTTACCTTGTCTGCCCTTGGCCTTAGCCTTCTTCCTCTCCTTGAGCCAACATGGGCAGTTTTGCTTCCAGTGCCTATCCTGATTGCAGTGGAAACGTTTTCCTTTTTCAACCGACGTTGATTGCCTATCCGCTGAGCGGTAGGTTGTGGGTTAGCTGGTGTCTTCCCTTTCCCTTTACTACCCTTCTTCTTCTTCCACTTGTTAATGTTGGATGAAGAAGGTGCATACTTAGTTCCTGAGGTTGAATCTCGGTGGAACTTCTTAGATGATGAAGCAAAATTTGCCTCACCAACTATCTTCTCCTTGGTTTTCAATAACGATTGGAACATCTGCAACTTATTAAGGAGAGTTGTAAGGGTGTAATCAACTATATTCAGAACATTGTTGCTTACGAAGTACAAGAAGATTTCTGGCAACGTTTGCAGAATAATGCTAACCTGGATGACCTCATCGATGTGGGCCTCGTTCATCTCCGCCACATTAAAGTGGACCATCATGTTCAGAACATGTTCTCGAACAGATGTACCCTCCTTCATTTTGGAGTTGAAGATGTTTTTTAGAGCCTCATGCTTCAGCTGCCCAGATGGTTGTTCGAACATTCTTCAGGGACTCCATGATCTCACGTGCAGTGACCATGGGCTGAGTTTCTTGGCCAAGACATCGTTTATGTTGGCCAAGATGTACGCTTGGGCCTTCTCATTCACCCATGTCCATCGTTCATACACATCTCGAACGTTTTGAGCAGCAGTAGAAGCTGGAATAGGAGGACATTCCTCCGTAAGGACGAACCGAAGATCATAAATGATTAATATGGTAAGTAATGAGTTTTCCTAACTAGCGTAATTTTCGCCATTTAATTTATCAGCAGCTAACAAAGCTAATGTCGCAGTTTTCATAATTAAAAATTGTTGAAACAAACATGAACAAACTTAATAAGTCTATGCATTACCACTGTTTAACACCAATTTTTAGGTTTTAGCAAAATAGTTCTAATGTACCCTAAGTGAAAAACCTCTACTTTGCAATGATGCCCCAGCGAGACAGGACAAAAGTCACTGATGGGGTGATTAAGTACCCCTTCACTGGGATGAGACATTCCCAACCATTAGACAAAAACAACTCTTGTAATAGAATCTAACGATCACCATTTTTTTTATCCATAATATGTTAACCTTTAACAATTTCGGTAAGTGTAACCCCTCATTTTAGGCCCTAGACCCACCCTAATGCACCTACCTTAGGGAAAAAGAAGATTAGGACAAGAGATTAAAGCAACCTTATCCAATTTAGGAGATCAGATACAGAATCGTGCAAAACTGGCATCCTTTAAGGGGACACTCCCAGGGTGCCTCGAGGCGTTGCACAAAACGTTATTCAACCTAATGAGAGAGATTGAGGAATATGTTGTCACGTCCCGCTCCCACTTACTATGAACATTCGTTCACCTTGCTATTGATCTACCCAAACACCATGCTTTAGAGGGACACTCCCAGGTGCCACGAGGCCGAGGATAGATCTCACGGTGTGAACTTTAGGGAGAAACGTGAAGAGACTTAAATGAAGTATGATATACCCTAAGTACCTCCCACTGAATATTCTACCTAGGTAGAGGTGTTCTATTTCCATTACCTTAAATACCCCAGCCTAAATAGAACTTGCCTTAGACAAAAGGTCCCTTATAGATAGATTTGCTATATATTTAATCTTTTATTAGTCAATTTAATCCTATTAAACCGATTAAAAGATTTAACTTACGTTTCTTATTTCATTAGAACCCTGATTTTAGGTTTATCTCCATCAAATTTTAAAACTCTTTTAAAACCTGATTAAACCTAAGTTTGCATGCATGTTTTTCTTATTGATTTTAGTTCTAATTTCTAATATAACTCTTATAAAAGAAACAACTAAAACCATTCACATTGCTAAGCTAGACAAGGTATTTATAAATTTTATAAATTGAACATATGTATCTTGCTTCATGCAATGTTCATTCATTACTATATATAACTCTTATATAATCATGTAATGAACCAAGCATACATGCTTTCATACACCCTTATACTATAACACTTATAATATAAAGACGATGCATGAATATGCTTAATGAATGCATAAATATAACTATTATATTATATGATGCATAAGTAAGCTTTAAAGTAATTTAGTCATGCAAGCTACTATATCATAACTCTTACAATATAGAGATGATGCATGACAAATGCATAACCTATAGTGGGCTTTAAAATCTATATGGCATACTTTTATGACATATAAAAATAAACATACATCATATGTATATTCATCGAGAATCAATGAACCGGGATGATTAGCCTCAATTACCAAAAAAAAAATAATAATAAAGCTAACTATTACAAAACCAACGATCCAACCGATTCAAATAGGCGAACTGGGTCTTGAATCGCCCGGGTGAAGCATTGTTCCAGTGATCGTATAGTAGCTCTGTAACGATCGTATAGCATGGATCGTATGCCTATGACAATGCGATGAAGCATGAAGACCACACGATCGTGCAACGCACCTCGTGTAACGCATGCCTAAACGATCGTATAGACGACAACGATGTGGTAAAGCATGATCCTTTAAACGATCGCAGAGCCAACGCAACACGACCGAGTAATACTTTACTCGATCGCTCAGCATCAGCCATGCGATCGTTAGCAAATACTACACGACGAGTAGATTTACTTTTCTACACGATTGCGTAGCTAAATCTAAACGATCGTTTAGCTCGGGCTACACGACGCGACCAACTTTTGGTCTTCTTCCACGATGAGAACGACTTCTTCATGTTCTGAAGCCTCTTCACGAACGACTCTTACAGACTCAAATACTTTGAATACAGACTCGATAGCAATGCATTATGCCCAAAAACACAGGACCCTTACAAAGGAACTTGAAAAGTAAAGAAAGCTTTAAAGAACAGAGGCAACCATCCCAAAACATCCATCGACTTAAATCCACAACTATATCTAACATTTAAACGTATTGCAAACTACATAAAACCCACCAAGTCCGTAAATGTAATTCGATGCATCAATGGAATTTGAACTATCAGAACAATCTGGCTCTTATACCGGTTGAATGAACTCTTAACAAAGAGACCTGTGAGCGGAAGCGAGATTGTTCCAAACCCCATTATGACCTTATGGACCTTATGGACCTATAGTGAATCCATTAAGCTACCAAGGGGAACTTATGGACCTATAGCTTGAAGCTCCAACGGTACGTGAATAACTAACTAAACTCTTTAATCATGATATCCACCGTCCGTTAACTGTCAAGCATTCTACTAAAGATCGATAGTTGCACTCTTCGTGCTACAGATATATTTTTGTGTCCATTGGATATAACTAATCAACAGTATGATGACCATTCACAAATCGCTCATAAGTACAACGGGACCAATTTACCATTTTGCCCCTGTAATTACATCTAACTCCTTAAGTACCACTGATTCCTCTAATGAACAGTACATCATAGTCCTACTATGAGTAAATCCTTATCAGGCCAAGAGAAGGTGTGACATCACATTGCTCAAGTCCCAGAATCAGCCCTTAAGGTAGCAATTTATCTACTTACCCTAAATCGGGGAAGAAGTGAATTTTGTCTTGTATAGCTGAGTTCTCAGCTCCTAAATCAGACAAATCCCCAAAGTGGTAGGTTTGAGTCGGCGATCTGATCACTCGCACCCATACAAATCAAAGGCTCGTCCTTATAGGTAGGAGTTCTCAACTCACTTAGGATTAAGGTCATGTTACCTATGGTCATCCTAGTGAAATGAAAGTCTCTGTCATGAACGATGTTATATAACGAGACTAAACATTTCGTGGCCCGGTCTTATACAAACTCTATTGTATAGAGCACCCCCGCTCGCATGTCTAATACATGAATGGTCAGGATCAGACCATTTGTAATACATTACAACACTTGTAACATCTACAAAGCAGGCCACACTCGTAGTGTCGACATGATAAGATTTTCTTCCTTTATCTATCTACTACAGACTATTTAGGTTATCACTTAAAACATGATCCACTTGTATGTCATTACATACATGCTTAAGTTACAACGATAACCAGGAATCTTAGTTTATTGGTTTGTGGTTAATGCAACAAAATATCCCATATAGCAAAGTCTGTAGTGAAGAAAATATCTCATATTATTACATCACAAAATGTTTGTTCAAATACATGTTTACAAACTACTGGACCCAACGAGATTTAGGACATCAACCCAACAACATGAATCACATCTTCATTGTAATTACCTACTTCCTCTATTTTCACAAATGATACAGTTGCCTGTTTTTTGATTTGACACGCATGTTTGATGGGGCTTAAGTTTGTTGATGCTCATGAGCCTTCACTGGATCTACTAACTAAGTTTTCCATGCCATTTTGCTTTAAATTTAGATTTTTCAACTAGTAGATAAATGAAAGTATCCCACAATCACCGACTGCACATTATTCTTTGTATGGCTTGTTTTGAGTAGTGTCCAGATTATTTTGTGATGGGCTATGGAATGGACTTCGTGGAGCTGTAAAGAAATTTACCACATGTTGGCGTTTTGAAGCCTGAATGTTACCAGTGATTAAGTCAAACGTCTCTGCAATGAAAGTATTCTATTCATTATTAATTTGTAGACCTTTTTAAGTATTAAATTTCAACCCTCCCTTCGTTTATTGCAATGTTGTGATCTTTATTGGATTGTCGTCATCTTTGCTTCTCAAGTCTTAGGTAAAGACTTAAGAATTTTCCTAACATTTTCGGATGTTATATAGACTTACCAAGTTCCTTCAAAATATTGACGATGTTAGTAAATTTAGTAAACATATCCGTTATAGACTCATTACCATCCATTTTGAGTAATTCGTAATTAAGAACAAGCATGCTAATTTTAGACTCTTTAACTTGATTTGTTCCTTTACAAGTAATTTCAAGAGTATCTAAATTTCTTAAGCGGAAGAACACATGAATATTTTATTAAATTCATCTTTGCTCAAAACACAATACAAATAATTAATAGCCTTAGCATTAAAAGAACATTTTTTTCATTACATTTTCATCATACTCTTCTTCTAATTTAGGCTTATCAACAAAACCAACATTTTTCATGGATACATAAGGACCTTTAGCAACAATTAACCACGAATTATAATCACTAGATTGCAAATAAATTTTCATTATAGCTTTTCAGTATGCATAATTTGAACCATCAAAATAAGAAGGTCTAGAAGTAGATTGGTCTTTAACAATTCCATTTGCTACTAGGTTTGTGATAATGCTAAATCTCCACCTTTGATTTTACTTTTTGATCAATCTAATAATTCAAATTAAAATCTGATTTTTATTCTACTTCCCTCTCTTTTTATACTTCATCTTTTTCAAAATTATTCCAACTTTTCACATTTTAGAATCTTCAAAATTAGTAAAAAAAACCATCATTGTTACTCTCTCTACGAACTTCCAATTTTCTTTCTTTTCATCAAAATAAGGAGGTCTAGAAGTAGATTGGTCTTTAACAGTTTTCCGTTGAAGTTAATAGCAAATGGAATTATTAGATTAGATTGATCAAAAAGTAAAATCAAAGGTAGAAGTACATAACTTTGGTATATTAACTTCAACGGAAAACTGTTGTATAGCAATTTTTTTATCCTTTTTTTTTTTTAATTTACCAAAGTGACCGTTGGTCAATTTCTTTTTCTTTCTTTCTTTTTCTCTTTTTGCTTTTTAATTTTATTTTAAAACATTACAAAATCAATTTCTTTTAATAACAATTTTTATTTATAGAAAACCAAAATCCACCTACTACAAATTTATGTTCTATGTGCCCGTCGCTTTATAGCTCCAAATTTAGTTGATTTAATTTGATAATTAACCACCTCGAGTATTCTTCTATTATATTTCTTTTTGCTATATTTTTTTTTATCTGAACTCCGATTTAGGTGATTCAAAATGTATTGGAATCGTTGTTTCGAGGTCTATGCTATGACTATTTAAAATAATAAAATTATTAGTAAATAAAATCATATTTTTTATTATCAAAACATTAATTAATTTGAGATTAAGGACCAAAAAGTCAACACATTTGAAAATTAATGCATGAACGATTTTCAAAGGTAATTGTAATGAATGGTCTAAATTTATTGACTTGTGAAAATTTAGGAGTTTAGTTGACTCAAAGTATAAATTTCGTACTATATTGGTCGCGAAAAATCTTGTGGATGATATAAATTGATACACATGTAAAAATTCAAAGTTTCAAGTTTTGATCGATACACGTCCAAAGTTTACTAGTATAATTTGATTTATGCCCTATAAAATATAATCAAGTTATACCTTTAAATTTTGAAATTTGGGTCATATAAATTAAAATCTTAAACTATTAATTGTATTGATCCAAAGCATAAATTTTCATAATTGTACTTATAATTATTTCAATTAACCTCCTAAAATTTTTTAACGGATGAATTTAAACCATTTATTAAAATTATTTTTTAAAATCACAAATACATAAATTTTACATGTGTGTAAACTTTTATAAATTCGATTATTCATAATTTGAAGTCATTAAATTTAAAATTTAATTGATAAAATTAGAAGTCGCATCTAATAAAATAAGACAAACATAATGAATACTCATAGTTTGGTACTTGTATTTCTTCTTTCTTGTGGGGCTAACTAAACTAACTCTACTATGGTAAATTTCATGGAAGCTTCCTACCTGCTTCCCCGCATTTTCTTCTTTCTCCTTCCAAACACCAAACCACCAAATTCAATACAGATCGATGATTATCCTTCTATAAAATACCGATAGAATCAAATCAATCAAACGCCATTTAATCACCTTCACAAACGGAGAAAGAAGCCCTAGATCTGTGCGGAAATTTCAACTTTCAAGGTTTCGAAAGTTTCTCCAATGGCCGGAATGCTTCCTGGTGTAGAGTGTGCTCGAAGAAGACGGTGTCATCAAAACAAAGTATGGTCAGATTCACCGCCAATCGCCGCTCAGGCCTTAACCAGGCGATCCGTTCTCTGCTTGTACACAAGTAACCACGAATCGCTCCTCGCTTCAAATCCTTCTCTGGTTCGTAAATACCACCTCGATCTGTCAATGATTTCGAAATTTTATTATCTAAAACTGATTTGATTTTGTATTTGCAGCAACGAAGCCTGTTAATCGAGGCAGGAGAAGACGAAGAACTGGACGGAACTGCGAGAGAAGCGAAGAGGAGATTGGATAAGCGATTGAGAACGCAGAGGAAATCAGAGGATGGAAGGTACTAAAACGATTACAACACCGATGATAATTAAGATTTCATTAATATAATCGCAATCATAAACGTAAATTACTGGTTTGTGAATCTGTGATGGTTCAAAAGACTGAAGTATTTGCGATCTGATGCAGAGAGATGATGAGGAGAAAGTTCAGTTGGACAAAGTTGAATTGGAGCGGCGTAGAGGAAGATAAGTGCGGTCAATGCTGGTGAAGAAGATGACTTGATTTCAGTGAGTTTGTTCTTCTTCTTGTTCTACACGATTGGGGGTGGGATTGTAATGTTAGTCAGCTGTTTGTAATTTATCAATTGTATCAATTAACACCGTTAGATAGAATTTCTATATTTGTATGGATGACCTATGTTTGGGGCAACTGAAATTTGGTCCAAGGTTAAAAAACGATTGAAAATTGGTTTTTCGTTGATTTGAGTTATATGTTAAATTACTCATTTGACTCCAAAATACACGTGGTTGCTTCTCATTAACTTATTCTTCATTAGAGATAACTACAATTTTTTTCCTTCGAATTTTTTCTTTTGTTTGGATTCTTTTTCTCGAATTTTCTTCGCAAGTCGTTTCTTCCTCCGTTGATTTGGAGGGAAAAAATTGCAAAACAAAGAAGGAAGGGAAAAAATTGTAGAACGTGAAGGGGGTGTGGAAGGAAAACAACCCAGTAAAACAAAAAAAATGGTGAGAGGAATTTTTGTACGAGGAGAGAGCAAGAAAAAAACTGTATTTTAGATTTTTAAATAAGAAAAAAAAGTTGAGAAATGAAGAAGATGGAAGAAATGTATTTGAGAATAAAGTAGTAATTTCCAAGTCACAAGCGGATGTCAAAATTCATTAGTTTTCAAATTTGAGTTGGGCGCAATTTTTTCATTACTTTTAAAAATTATCTCACATATTAATTTTCAAATACCGTAGACTTCTTCAAATGTCTGTTTTATAAAATTGATGATTAGAATATAATACATGAACAATTCTAAAAGAAATTTTGATTAAGAGTCTAAATTGATTCATTTATGACTATTTAGAAGTTTAATTGATATAATTGTAAATTTTATGTCATATTTTCTAAAATTAAATGTAATAGAATATATAAATAGATTACTCACAAAAGAAGTTTATAGTTTAAATTCATACCACTGATAGTTTTAGGATTTGAAATTGATAAAAATTGGAAGTTGATATTTTCTCTAATTTCTTTTCTTTTTTCCTTTGTGAAAAAATCAAGTAGCTGAAATAAAACCGTCGTTTTGAAGAATTTAAGAAAATACTCTCCGATATAAAATTATTGAAATAACAAAATATTTTATTTTACCAATTTATTGCACTCTTCAATATTCATAGTTCTTTGAAGTTATCTAATATGTTAAACTATATTGCGCAGAATTTGTGCCTTCATAAAACGTTTCCACTGCAATTTTCTATATATAATTGATATTCTATTTGTTTAAAGATATCTTCACATTCATATTAATTATATATTCAACCACCAATTATACAAAGTGTATAAAAAAAAACTATCAATCATACAAATTAGTTGTAATATTCTCAAATTACTTTATTATCTAATAACTCAAATGATATAAAATGTATACTTATTTAGTCTCGACTAAGAAACAAATTCTATTGATGTATAAACTTACAAAATGAGGCTGAAGCCCATGCTGAAGGAGTTACAATTGCAAAAGAAATCTCTAATTAATAGAAAGAGAAGTAAGATGGTATGAATTAAAGAAAGATGTACATTTGCACTAAGTTATAGTATGAAAAGTAACGAGAACAAAGTAGTAATAAAAAAGGTTCCTTTGTCATTGAAAAGTCGTTTGTTTATCTCCTTTCATGTAATCCACAAAAAAGCCTGAATCAAATGTATCCATATGACCTTCTTTTGATTGGAAAAGGGATGACCGATGAGAGTATATGAGAGGAGCCGTCAATGTCATTAGGTATGGCGTACATGGATTAAGTGATAAAATAGGGTGATTTTGAAAAATATTTACAAAAAACAAGGTGTATGGAAACTATTTGTAAAATAGAGATAACTTTATGTCTTATTAGATTCAATCTCTATGAAAAATTAAAATATAAGACTATGTTTGGTAACCATTTGGTTTTTTGTTTTTGTTTTTGAAAATTAAACTTATTTCATCCACGTGTCTTACAATGATTTGCATCTTTCTTAATACAATGGTTGAACTCTTAGCAAAATTCCAAAACAAAACAATTTTTTGAAATCTATTTTTTTTTTTTTAGTTTTCAAATTTTGGTTTGATTTTTTAAACAAAAAGTAGATAACAAAAGAAAAAATTTTGAGTTGAAAGTAGCATCCATAACGTAATTTTTAAAAACAAAAACAAAAAATAAAATCTTTACCAAACGGGATCTTAAGAATTAAATA
>NW_024064781.1:380480-391256 GCF_009727055.1 Benincasa hispida | reverse complement strand
GAATTTCGTCTTCACAGGAGACTGAAACTCGTTTATATTCGTTTCTGCCCACTATGATTATATATATATATATATATATAGATTCTTTTTCTTTTATTTTATCTTCATCTTCTTTTTTTTTTTTCATTTATTTTGAGTCTTCTTTTTTTTCCTCTTTCTAGTCTATTTTTCTTTAGAGTTAAATAAAATTTTCTACTTTTTTATTCAGTACATTGAAGTCTTTTTAAGATTTAAATTAACAATAAGATGTTACATTAATTGTCTAATTCTATGTTAAAACATAACAAATTTATTTTTTTAAAAAAATTAGAATTTAACAATTTATAAATTTAAGTCATTTGAATCACTCAAATATAAATTCATAATTTTAATTATATAACATAAACACGAACTAAATGTCTTCCCAAAAAGATGTTGTGCGTTGTAGTATATGTGACTTCACACCATATTAGTACTCAATTCCTTATGGCACTTGGACGATTTTCTCCAGCAGTACAAATTTATAGTTGATCCATTTTTTTTAATCAATAACATTAACAACATCTATCTAGGAAGACATTTAGTTATTACTTATATTTTATAATTGAAGCTTTAAGGGCTATTTGGCCTGTCAACTTCTTAAAGTTGATGACATGGTGTAAACAACCCAACTTTAATAAGTTTGCACCTTTCTTGAGTAACTCATTTTTTTTCTCTTTCTTTATTTTTCATACTTTATGGAGAAACTCCATTTCCCCTCTATTTTTATTTTTTTACTTTTTAACGAGCAATTTTATCTTTCTTTCTTTTTCTACTTTTACATTTATCTAGTAATTTCATTTTATAACTCTATACCATAAACACAAATTTACTAACTCCAACATTTAATTATTAACTTCTCTCAATGAGCCAAAGACCCCTAAGTCGATATTTGAGTTATTCAAATGACATAAATTTATAAAATTATTGAATTTTAAAGGTTTGTAAAAAATAAATATATTTATTTATTTTAACATAGAATTAGACAATTAATTTAACATCTTATTGTTAATTTAAAAAAGTTTCATTGTCCTGAATAAAAAAGTAAAAAAAAAAAAAAAAAAAAATTCTAAAGAAAAATAGACTAAAAAGAGAAAATGAAAAGAAGGCTCAAAATAAATGAAAAAGAGATGAAAATAAAATAAAAATAAAATAAAATCTTTTTTGATATATATTTAAATAAAAACATAGTGGGTAGAAACAAATATAAATGTAAAAAAATAAATGAAAGGAGTTTCTATCATACCCCTTCTCGAGCTTACCTCTTTTACCCGAACATTAACCTTTTGTAACACCTGTTATCCATCACCTTGCACTTACCAATCATATCTCAAACTCTTTTGTGATAACTACTGCCTATCTTGGATCTAAATTACAAACGACCCTTTGGTCAAGTATAAAATGACAACAACTTTCTGGTTAATTTATTTTATATCAAACCATTATAATATTTACACAACTCTAGATTTAGCTTAGATAAATCTACTCCTAGGCTACAAAACTCATAGTGAGCAGACCTTCATCCAGAAATGTGGCTATAGTGTGACAGACATTGACCTTAGCAGCATCCTCCAACTCCACTCTTGTGCTACCTGGGGGGATAAAATATTTGGAAAATATGAGTTGAGAAAGCTCAGTGAGTAGCAAGTTAGTATAAAAATAGATTTATTGTTTGAAAATCATTTTTGGGACCTAAAGCGGTGAACCAGATACCTACTACAGGCCAAACAGCTAGGAAGAAATGTAAAGAACGAGATGATATTGGCATGATCATATGTTCTCCAAAAATGCAATAATTCGACCAAACACAACTCCAAAGGAAACCAATTCCAGTATCCAATACAACCTATTGAATGTGCACATGTCAACAATATCCCGCTAGACATACTCATGTACACTGATAATCCCAGCCAGGCATCCATGGATGTGCTAACAATATCTCGGATACAGTTCTAGTTTCCAATTCAATTCACAATAAACATACATCCACATAATATCAGGAAAAGAGTCAAAACAATATGAAATCAATGAAGACAACATATTTCCCGATCATGTCACAACTTTTAAAACCATGCACACACACACACACACACACATATTTATAAACATAAAGACATATCAATTCACAAAGACAGAGAAATGAGAACCATTTACAGTTCACTGGAAAAAAAGGGTTCCCTAATCTTCTGTCCTCTTGAATCTTGAGTCTGTATTAACCCAAATATCAACTTAAAATCTCGTGTTTAAGGTTAAAAATAATCTCAAAACATTTTCTTAACCTTAACCCTAGCTTACCAACCAACCAAGCTCAAACTATACCTTCAATTTGGGGGGAAAAAAACTGATGTTGGATATAGGGTTACACTTCACAGCCAAGTTGAGCACATGGACAGCAACACAATGCCTGGTTCAACCTGTTCAACACCTAACAGTCAAGCTTGGATGCCTGATACAACACTCCAATGCATGGTCTTCTTTCTAAACTCCAATTCTCTCCAATCACTCATTTATAAGATTTCTCAAGAGATCAGAAAGTTATGGAGTTAAAGGTAACTCCTTGAAGGTATTTATAGGCAACTTCATATCATCATTGTCATCCTTAAAGCCTCAAACGCCTGCCACTTCCTCCTTGAAGGAAATTTGAGTGTCTTCTTCCGATTGAGCCACCACCTACTTGCATGTAGGTAAGTCATGTCCTCCATTGCATATGTTCAACACATACTTCCTTTGAAGTGGTTGTTCCATATCTTGCATCTCCACCCTCCACCCCAAACTTCGGTTTACCAAAATTTTGTTAGGATGTATGCCCTAAAGCCTCGTAGTTTTATGTTAGTTGAATCAATGGTTGATTAATTTTATATTACTTGTACAATAATTCATTAACCTAAGATCCAATGTTATCTTATGTAACTTAAACATGTATGTAGAGACATACAAGTAGATCATGTTTAAGTGATAACCTAAATGGTCTGTAGTATATGGATAACGTTGGGTGACTTATCCTAGTAACACTACTGATACGACCCGCTTTGTAGTTGTTATAATTGTTGTACAGTACTACACTTGATATGATCTTGATCATTCTTGTAAAGACATATGAGTAGGAGTATCTTATACAAAAGAGTTTGTATAAAGACCGGACCACGAAATGTTAAGTCTCTCTTTATAATGTCATTGCTAGAAGAGACTTACATTTCACTAGGATGACTATAGGTAACTTGACCTTAATCTTGAGTGAGTTGCGAACTCCTGCCCATAAGGGCGACTCTTTGATTTGTATGAGTGAGAGTGACCAAATTCGCCGACTCAATAAGACTACCATTTTGGGGATTCGTCTCATTGAGGAGCTGGGAACACAACTATACAAGAAGGAATTCACTCCTTCCCTATAGTTAGGGTAAGAAGATAAATTAATCCCTTAAAGGTTGATTTCGAGGCTTAAACAATGAGGCGCCTCACCCTTTCCTAAGCGAAGAGGGGTTTAGTCATAGTTGAACTATGACTAATTGTTCATTAGAGGGATCAGTGGTACTTAAGAAGTTAGATGTTACTACAGGGGTAAAATGGTAATTTGACCCAACTACACTTATGAGAAATTTGTGAAAGGTCAACGCACTGTTGATTGGTTATATCCAATAGACACGTAAATATATCTACAGTGCGAAGAGTTCAACAGTCGGTCTTTAGTGGACTGATCGAAAATTAATGAATGTTGATTAATTTGATTAAAAAAGTTCAATAAACTATTCTCGTATCATTGGAGCTTCAATCTATCGGTCCATAAGGTTCCCTTGTTAACTCAATGAGAATTGATGGGAACCAAATTAATTTTGGTGTGATTTGAATTGTTCAAATTAATTAAAGGGAATTTGTATAAGATACAATTAAATAATGTATATTATACATGATGTAATATAATGTATGTTGATACATTTTTATGAGAGAAATAAATATTTGAATATGATTCAAATATTAATTATATGAATATGATTCATATAAAATCTCTATGTTAAAATTTAGTGTGAATATGATTCATATTAAATTTATATAGTTTTATGAGAGAAATAGATGTTTGTACATGATTCAAATATTAATTATATGAATATGATTCATATAAAAACTATATGTTAGAATTTAATATGAATATGGTTCACACTAAATTTATGAGAGAAATAAATATGTGAATATGATTCAAATATTAATTATGTGAATATAATTTATATGGGAACTATATGTTAAAATTAGTATGAATATAATTCATATCAAATTTATATAGTTTGATGAGAGGGGTTGTTATTTGAATGAGATTCAACTATTAAATTATATGATTGTGATTTATATAAAAACTATAGTTATAATATATACGATATAATATAAACAATAGGTTATATGTTATAGGTTATATGTTATATGTGATATAACATATAGTTTAATATTTGTATATTTAAGTTAGTTAATATATATATATATATAATATATATATATATATATATATATATTCTTATTAAAATTAAAATTTTTTATTTTGAATTTAATAAAATTAAATGGGAGAAAGTCGTAACTCCCTCACCTATCATTTTCTCAAACTCCCAACAAACTAGAAAAAAAAAAGAGAGAGAAAGGATGTGAGGTGTACTCTCTTGATCTTTTCTCTTCCTTTCGTTCTCTCGGTGAAAAATGAGATTTTGCAGAAAATGGTTTTCTTAGAAAGATCTCTCAAGCTCTCTCCTTTTCTCTAACCAAAGTTGAGTGTAAGTCCACAACTCTACATGGTTCTCGTCCCTGAGAATAACGAGGAAAACCCTTAGTGGTGTTCGTTCTTGTGTTCATGGATGCCGAGTTTGTGAGATCAGGAGAAGACGATGCGTTATGGAGTGGAACGTGAAGAATAGATCTTTAACGGGTATGTGATATCCTAACCCTTTTTCTTCTTCTTGTACAGTGGAAAACATGTTTAATTAGTTTTGTTTATCTTGTGCTTCCGTCCTTTAATTATTATTCTGTAAAATTAAAATTGGGACGTAATTTCTTATGTTGTGGGAAATTTCAATCCCTTCAATTGGTATCAGAGTGTAGTCGTTTGAGTCCCAATTTTTTATTTTCGAACTTTAATTTAGGGTTTTTGTAGGTGCATATTGCATTTTGAATGTATGGATTTTGCAAATTGGATGGTTTCGAAATTGGCCTAGAATTTACTACTTTAAAGGTGTTTAAAGTTGTAATTACCCGGTATTTTGGGCATTTAATTTCATATAATTGAGTCTGTAATTGTTCGTATCCTTCGTGATGGAGTTCGGGCTTCGAGATATTTTGGAGCAAGAACGGAGAAAATCTAATGAACGGACGAAGCAGAGCAGACTTTCTGCCTTATAGCAACGCAACGCTCCAGCTGCAACGTTGTTGTTGGGGTTGATGCCCTAAATCTCATAGGGTCCTATAGTTTGTAAACCTTGTATGAACAAACTTGTATGTGATTAATAATATTTGATATTTTATTCACTTTGTCTATGAAATATGTGATATTTTAGTTTATTAACCACAAACCAATAAACTAACATCCAAGGTTATTGTTGTAACTTAAACATGTATGTGGAGACATACAGGTGGATCATGTTTAAGTGATAACCTAAATGGTCTGTAGTAGATGGATAAAGCTGGGTACCTTATCCTGGTGACACTACAAGTATGACCCGCTTTGCAGATGTTACAAATGTTATAAAGTGCTACAAATGATCTGATCCTAATCATTCATGTATTAGACATGCAAGCAGGGATATTCTATACAAAAGAGTTTGTATAAGACTGGACCACGAAATGCTTAGTCTCATTATATAATACTGTTCATAATAAAGACTTTCATTTTACTAGGATGACCATAGGTAACATGACCCTACTCCTTAGTGAGTTGTGAACTCTTGCCTATAAAGACAGTCCTTTGATTTGTACGGGTAAGAGTGGCTAGATCGCCGACTCAACAAGTCTACCATTTTAGGGAGTCACCTGATTGGGGAACTGGGAATACAACTACATAAGATGAAATTCACTTCTTTCACGAAGCAAGGATAAGTAGATAAATTGCTCTCTTAAGGGCTGATTCTGGGACTTGAACAATGTGGCGTCACACCCTCTCCTGGCCTGAGAGGGGTATAGTCATAGTAGGACTATGATCTATTGTTCATTAGAGGGATCAGTGGTACTTAAGGAATTAGATATAACTACAGGGGCAAAACGGTAATTTTGATACTGTACTTACGAGCAATTTGTGAAAGATCATTGTATTGTTGACAGTTATATCCAATGGATATAGAAATGCATATGTAATGCAAAGAGTGCAACTGTTGGTATTTAGTGGAGTGTCTGACTGTTAACTGATGGTGAATAATTTAATTAAAAGAGTTTAATTAGTACCATTGGAGCTTCAAGCTACATATCCATGAGGTCCCCTTTGTAGCTCAATGGGAATTAATGAGAATAAATTTTTTGGATTAATTTGAATTATTCAAATTAATTTAAGAAAATTCAAATTAATTGAGGAAGTTAGTTATATGTGATATAATTAATTTAATTTAATTTAAGGAAATAAATATTTGAATATTTGAATATGACCGAACCCCTCACTCCTTCCCTATAGTTAGGGTAAGAAATAAATTATTCCCTTAAGAACTGATTTCGAGGCTTGAACAATGAGGCGTCTAACCCTCTTTTCGGCCGAGAGGGGTTCGATCATAGTTGTGTTGGCTTTTTGGCCTTTAATCTCAAATTAATTAATTTTAATTAATTAATTAATCAATATTTTGATGATAATAAACTCAATTTTTAATTACTGAAAATTTTAGTGTTTTAATATATCCATAGTATAGAGCTCGGAACAACGATTCCAACATCTCTTGAATCACTCAAATCGGAGCTAAAACGAAGATGATATGACCGAAATAAATCTATAGAAAAAATATCGTGGTAACCAGACCTTTTGCATGTAGACATGAGGCAGCATATTGGTTAAATGGTGGATCATTAAGAGATTAACATATGATGGATTTTTTATTTTTAGATTGATTTAAAAAAAAAAAGAAATTTAAAAGAAATTTAAAAGGAAAAATAAATTTAATATTATTTTATGTTTGTGTCTAACGACTAGTTTTTTACACATGGTATGTTTTTTTATTTTTGGATTGACTTAAAAAAGAATGAATTAAAAAGAAAATGAATTTAATATTATTTTATGTTTGTGTCTAACGGCTAGTTTTTGACATATGGTATGTTTTTTTATTAATTTTTAAAAAGAAAATGAATTTCAAAAGAAAAGGAATTTAATATATATTTTGTTTGTTTCCAAAATCCAATGGTCCAAATTAATTCTGGTTTCTAAAAAAAATTTCTATCTCAATATAAACCATCTTCCTCTCCAAATTTTAAAGGAAATTTTACATTTCATAATCCTTCAAAACTCAAAAGTTCTATTGTTGCTCTCTCTAAGTTCTCAATTTTTTTTCTTTTCTTTTCATCTTATTCTTGAGAGAGTGTTATTGTATTGTGAGGATAAATTTGTTGAGTGCTTAAACTTGTAAATCCACTCTAGTGAGAGATGTATTGTGTTCTTAAAAAATTCCAACATTTGTAACGGTTTGATCCTAAACCGTGGAAAAAATTGGGTTTACTCTTGAACCCGTAAAAAGAGCGGTGGTGTAACGGTTGGGCTTTAATCCATGGAAAGAGTCGGAAAGATTTTATTCAAATTCCCAAGAGGCGCTTGGGGAATGGAGTAGGTCAAGTTTGACCGAACCACTATAAAAATTACCGTTTCTTCTTCTCTAACTCTTTCATTTTTATTTTTGCAATTAATTTAAGCAATTTATTGTATGTTTTAGTTTGTTCTTATTTATTTGCTAAAATTTGATAGAATTAAATTATCACATTTTTTGTCATTTTATTTGTTGCATAAATTGAATTTTTCTTATTATTTATTAATTAGTTTAATTGGGTTAATTTCGAAAAAAATTTAATTAAACCCTATTCACCCCCTTCTAGGGTTGTCATATCGATCCAACAATTGGTATCAGAGCGGGTTGCTCTTCTTGAAATATTTATTTCTTGATAAACTTAATTGTTTTTGAGCTATGGCAACTTTAGGTTTTATCCCTTTTACCATAGTCAATCTAATACAAAGCCTCCTTTCTTTAATGGTACTAATTATAGTTATTGGAAAAATAGAATGAGATTTTTCTTGCTTTCTATTGATTATGATTTATGGGACATTATTGAGGAAGGTTTTAAAATTCCAACAAAAGATGTTGATGGTGTTAGCACTATAAAATCTAAGGAAGAATGGTCAATAAATGAAAAGAAAGCATGTTCTTTAAATGCCAAAGCTATTAATTGCTTATTTTGTGCTTTGAATGAAGTTGAGTATAATAGAGTGTCTATTTGCAAAACCGCTAAAGAGAGACTTACATACTACTTCTCAAGAATAAATTTTTTCTCAAAGGGCAAAGTTTCACAATGCTCCAAGGAATAATTTCTCCAATAAAAGTAGAGTGAATAAATTTGTTGTAAGAGATAAATCTTTGCCACAATGTTGTTTGTTTCTCATGTGGTAAGTTTGGACATACAACTTATTCTTGTTACTTGTCTAAATCCAATGCCTTAATGTCTATGTAAAAATGAAATGGATTCCCAAGTTGTCAATGCTAACCATCTAGGACCCAAACAAATGTGGGTACCAAAGAATCAAACTTGAACATTGTATTTGTAGTTTTGTTTGAAAGACTCTAGAAAAATAAGTGGTACTTGGATAGTGGTTGCTCGGGCACATGACGGGAGACCCATCCAAGTTTGTCTCTCTCTCCAAAAAGGATGGAGGTCTTGTAACCTTTTGGTGACAACAAGAAAGGTAAAATAATTGTTAAAGATAGTATAGGTAATGAATCTTTTATTTTAATTGAAATGTACTTTTGGTTGATGGTTTGAAGCATGATTTACTTAGTATTAGTCAATTGTGTGATAAAGACTTTGAGTTGTGTTTGATAAAAATAATTGCATCATTGAAAATGCTAGTGAATAGAAATTATATTTGTTGGAACTAGAGATGAAAATGTTTATACTATTGATTTGAATGATTGTCCTATTAAATGATAAATGTTTATCGACTTTGCATAATGATTCTTGGTTATGGCATAGAAGACCAGGACATGCTAGTATGCACTTAATTCAAATATTGTCAAAAATTCTTTGGTTAGAGGTCTTCCCAAATTTAAATTTGAAAAAGGACAAAGTTTGTGATGCTGTCAAATGAGTAAGCAAACTAAGTCCTCTTTATTGAATCTAAAAATGTAATCTCTACAACTAGACCCCTTCAACTATTATATATGGACGTATTTGGCCCTTCTAGAAATTGCTAGTTCTGGAGGAACTATTATGCCTTTGAGGTAGTTGATGATTTTTCAAGATTTAACTTGGTTTTGATGCTAAACATAAGGATGATGCTTTGAAAAAGCTTTTCTTAATTTTGCAAAAAGAGTTCAAAATGAAAAAGGTTTTTTTTTGGATTTCTAAAATTAGGAGTGATCATGGAGGAGAATTTGGAAGCAATGCTTTTGAAACTTTTTGTGAAGAAAATGGTTTTTCTCATAATTTCTCCGCTTCAAGAACTCCTCAACAAAAATGGTGTGTTTGAAAGGAAAAATCGTACTTTTGCAAGAATTTGCTAGATCAATTGTTGCATGAGTATGGTTACCTACATACTTTTGGGCGGAAGTCGTTACACCGCTTGTTATGTTTTAAATAGAGTTTTAATTAGACCTTCTTTTGGATAAAACTCCTTATGAACTTTGGCATAACAAATTCCAAATATTGGGTATTTAAAATTTTTTTATTGCAAATGTTTTATTTTGAATAAACAAAAAACTTTAGAAATTTGATTCTAAGATGGATGTTGGTATTTTCCTTGGATATTCCTCTACTAGTAAAGTTTATAGATTTTCAATAAAAAGAAATTTAGTAATTGAGGATCTATGCATGTAGTATTTGATGAATCTTGCAATTATTATTCTAATGAGCCTATTATAGTGATGTTTTTAGAAGAAAAATTTTGGAGATTTTACTGTTAGTGACAAAGGTAAGGAAATTGTTTCAAGTAAGCAAGAGGTGAGCTTAATCGAAAAGAACGACGTTGGTTCTTCATCCATGCCTAAAGAGTGGAGGTATGCTCCTCCCATCCCAAAGAATAATTCTTTGGTGATCTTGAACAAGGTGTGAAACTTGTTCCTCTCTTAATATGTTTATTAATTTTGCTTTTGTTTCTCAAATCAAACCAAAAAGTTTTAAAGATGCCGAAAATGATGAATTTTGATTTAGCTATGCAAGAAGAATTAAATCAATTTGAAAGGAATAAAGTCTGGGAGTTAGTCCCTAAAGCCCTCTCATGCTTCCATAATTGGAACTAAATTGGTTTTTAGAAATAAAATGGATGAAAATGGAAATATCATTAGAAAATAAAGGTGACTTGTAGCTCAAAGTTATTATCAAGAGAAAGAAATAGATTATGAAGAAACTTTTGCACCCGTTGCTAGATTAGAAGCTATTAGAATGTTGCTTGCTTTTGCTTCTTAATAAGAATTCCATTTTGTATCAAATGGATGTGAAAATTGCATTTTTAAATGGTTATATCATGGAGAAAAGTTTATGTAGAACAACTTTTCGGGGTTTGGAAAGTTTTGATTTTCCTAATCATGTCTATAAATTGAAAAAAGACTCTTTATA